>NC_028457.1:34268994-34269933 GCF_000263155.2 Setaria italica | reverse complement strand
GACGGTGCGTCAATGGCGGATGTGGTGGCCGGTGGGTGCAGTGGCACTGAAGAAGATCAAGAAAGACTAGGCCCAAATCGATATCAGCAAGCACGCAAGAGCAAAGCATTTGGTGATTGAACGCCTGCAGCTATCAGGATGCATGCCTTATAAAAGAAATACTAGCTATCAAGATCTCGTTACGGTTGGTGGAGATGGAGTTGCTGCATCATCGAACTGGACTGGCAGCGTTGCTACTTCCGTTTGTAATTAGCATATGGTGGTTGAACGTCTGTAGCGAAATCAGTGACACCAGTCACCAGACTGCTAATGAATTTAGCAGTTGAGTTAACGTAGTATTATCACGGCTATGAAAAAATTGAAGAGCAAGTGTGTGCAGCATCAATTTCGCATCAGCACGGAAGGAACCGCGCCAATGTTTCTCATGGGCCATGGAGGCTGACGAACAGAAGGAGAAATGCATTAGATGGGACGGATTATCTCACCACATCAAAGAGAAGGGTCAATAGAAAGAAAGAGAAATGTTCAATAGCATTTTTCCTATCAGAAAATATCTACCTCCCTCTTTTCAAAAATGTATATTTGACAATTGGACCTCATTCGGAGCGCTCGCCCCGAAAGCTTCAGCTCCTCTGTTGTACCTTCTGCGAAGCAAAAAAAAAAAAGAACTAACTTTTGCAGCTGGTTCAAAATGAATTGTGAGCCTGTGAAGCCAATATGTTTAGGCTCACTATGTATTTGATATAGTGTGGCTATAATGTTGCTATGGTAATACTTTTTTAATGGAATAGGAGGGGCGAAACAAATGTAAGATTACAAAGAAAAAGGGGAAAGGAACAAAATTACAACAACGAGAACCAAAGACCTACACTAGGATGTTATCTCTTCTTTGCCCGATGGATAACCATGGCAAATTCTTTCGTAAATTGTCTCTGCATT
>NC_028457.1:34241145-34268894 GCF_000263155.2 Setaria italica | reverse complement strand
TAGTAGTATGTGTAGTGAAAGAAGGCAGAGTAGTCATGGCAAAGGGACCTTAGTAAGTTTAAAGTAAAACGAAGGAGCTAATTACTCTGCTATTAACAAGTACCTGCTTTCCTCTCTCGATCGAGAAGCTCGCCAGTGGATGGCCCGACGAAAGCAAGGCTGCAAACTGAGGGGGGGGGGGGGGGGGGGGGCCCCCCCCCCAAATGTTTTCTTGGGTAAACCGGGGGCCCCGCCCGGGCCGGGGGATTCTCCAAAACAAAAACAAACTCCCCACCAACTTCCCAAGGGGGAAGGAAAAGGAGGCGGAATTAAGGGTTTTTAAACCCTTATAGGGGGTGGGCTTCCTTGACCAAATCCGAAGCCCAACAAGCACTTGGCTGGCTGGGCCGCAGTGGCTAAAGTAGTGCGGCCGCAGTGGCTAAAGTAGTGCAGGCCCATGAACGGGAGTCGTTGTGGCCTTATTGGCACATTGTGTAAGGGTTAAGAGGGCAGCGTGCACAAGGGGAGGAACTGAAGGATCTAGTTGTTTGTGACGGCGGAGGCGAGCTCACGCTCGAGACTCCGGCGAGACCCTTATCCTTGTGTCCTGAATTCTGAACAAATTTCACTATAGCGTGTGTTTGTGTCCACCGGTATAAGACCTTGTTTAGTTCCCAATTTGGGAGTGACAAAATTGGCATTTTGCCATAAATGCGCAACTGTAGCGTTTCGTTTGTATTGTGAATTATTGTCCAAATATTGACTAATTAGGCTCAAAAGATTCGTCTCGCAAAGTACAACAAAACTGTTTCTTTTTACATAGTGTTAAAGTTGGGAGTTTGGAGGGAAGTAAACATGGCCTAAGCTGTGCCTTGCACGTGCTCACGAGCTCGCCATCTCTCCACCCATCTCGTGCGTAGGGCCAAAAGTGCGACGGCCTAGGCCCAGCCCAGATAGGGGCCCAGACCTCTTGACCCTCTGTGTATATACGTGTACTATGTTTTAGGTCTCTTCATCTCAGTTCTCAGCCCAAGCCCAGCAAACTGAGTAACTGACTGAACAGGCATTAAAGCAGCCCATCAACGTTTCAAGGCCTCCGTTGCTTGATACCGTTCTTATAGTATTTAGCCTTATTAAGGGCCCACGTCCGTGAATTTGCCCCAAGGCCCTTGAAAGTACAGAGAGCCGCCGGCCCTGCTCGTGCGGTCGCGCCCTTGTCCTCGAGCAGTCGAGCTCGCCGGAGAGCATCAGCCAAACCGCCGGACGGGGGGCCTGGGCTGCACGCCTCCGGCTGCCTGCGTGAATTTGGGAGGTGCCAAATTACTGTAGCAACACTGTAGCGTTTCGTTTGTATTTGTGAATTATTGTCCAAATATTGACTAATTAGGCTTAAAAGATTCGTCTCGCAAAGTACAACAAAACTGTGCAAATAGTTTTTGATTTCGTCTACATTTAATACTCCATGCATGTACCGCAAGTTTGATGTGATAGGGAATCTTCTTTTTGCATAGTGTCAAAGTTGGGAGTTTTGCGCGAAGTGAACAAGGGCATGATCCCTAGCCATACCCCAAACACACAAGGTCTTTGAATTCCTGGTCACATATCCCCGGGCCCGGGGCAAAAAATAAGAACAAGAAAAGGGGGTATCCGCGGATGATTGTCTGAATATACGTTGGTCAGACGTGCATACAATGTTTTACAGTTTTACTGCCAAAGGAAATGACTAATGAGCCTGCATGAATGGAGCTAGAGAGGATTGGTCCTACCACTACTCCAACCAAATGACCAATGCACCAGTAAATCCTCGTGGCAGCATGTGGGTTAATGATTCTGGCATTCTGCAGTGCAGGCAGCTCGCGATGAGACCAGAGGGCACGCATCATTATCATTCAGAAAAAAGCGCAAGAGGAACAAGGAACAGTGATGCCTTATGATCCTCATTGCCATTGCCATTGTGGGTACAGCGCCACTGGCACTGTGCACCGGATGCAAGCGAGGAAAGAGAAGCTTCGTCAGCGATTCAGAGATTTCAGGCTGTATCGAGCCAATGCCAAGGCACAAAAATGGCGGTGCAGAGTCGCAGCTGCTGTTACCGATTGAATAACAAGCGATTGTAAACTCGAATCATCCATGATCGCTGCTCACAAGTGGCTTGTTATGTGGTTGAACCTCTCTGCTTCTGGAAGATGATTGCGCGTAGCGATCCCTGTGTCCGTCTCTGATATGGAAGTTCCATGCTCACCTCCTGCCATTGGATAATTATTCCTTTTTTATTCAAAAAGAAAGAGATGGTTATTCCTATTTCCTACGTGTTCACCTTTGGAATTTGTAAACATTTGCGAATCTTTCTTCGCCCTTGTTTACTTGGTCAAATTGGGAGGTGCCAAATTACTGTAGCAACACTGTAGCGTTTCGTTTGTATTTGTGAATTGTTATCCAAACATTGACTAATTAGGCTCAAAAGATTCGTCTCGCAAAGTACAACAAAACTGTGCAATTAGTTTTTAATTTCATCTACGTTTAGTACTCCATACATGTACCGCAAATTTGATGTGATGGGGAATCTTCCTTTTGCATAGTGCCAAAGTTGGGAGTTGGGAGTGAAGTAAACAAGGAGTTCATTTGCAACCTAGAAATTATTGAACTCTACGAACAATAGGTGCGTGACAGCCAATTTGACTTAGAGATGACATGCCATTATCACCTCCGGGGTATGCGTGTTCTGCAAGAGTAATCTGTACATGAATGCATCATCGTCGTCGTGGTCGTCGTCCTGGAAGGAGAAAAGAAGGCGCCTTTGCCAAGGAGATAAAAAGTTTTACGCTACTACTACATAACTGCAGCACCAGCAGTCAGTCTCACAGTCACAGACTGACCTCTAGTGTAGCGACTTCAAGAGGATAGAAAGGTCCTGGGCTGAGACCCTACCCAAACGACAGCCGGCGGTAAAAGAGGTGAGGCACGGGTTAATGATGCGAGCAACCGGCCATAACAGCACCGGGCTTGCATGATGGATCATGCTAGCAGAGGTGAACCAGTGACGCTGGACATTCAGGATGGTCAGTGGAACAAGACAATCAGGTCGTATTGTGCATTTTTTATACATGTAGATGGCGCTGTAAATAATGAAAGTACATCGCCTGATTATAGGATTCCCTTTTTAACAAAAAAAGATATTCAGAGCAGAGACCTACTGCATGTATGTAGGCAGTATCCCATGGCTGGTGTGTGCAGGATTCCAGGTGGTGTGAGTGTCTGACAAGGCACTGTTAATGGTGGCTAATTGACTATTACCTAGCAAGATTAGAGCAGGGACCTCCTGATCATAGGCCACAAGCCCACATAAAGCTTGGCCTGTTACCTTCGTACCCACACATCCACCGTTACACTTCCTCAGCTGAAGCAAGTAAAGCTCAATCAAGGTGGAGCTCACATAACCAGGACTCCAGGAGCTCTCACACACTCTCCCATGGAGCTCAAGTCCTCCTCCTCCTACCTCCAGCCAGCTTCTTCAACCTTGCCGTCCTCCACAAGACGAGTAAGTGACAAGCACCTCCTTTTTACCACTCGCTCTCTTCACCCAGAAAGATCAGAAGCAAAAAACAAGCTAATGGCTGTTTCTTGAAGCTGCTGTTCTCATCTTCGCCTCACAAACCATTGTATTGTTCCATTGATCCGTTGCAGAACTCGTTCCATGGAGTAGGAGCTGCTACAGCAGCTGGAGGAGGAAGAAGGAGCGGAGGCGACGTGTTTGGGCCCACGTCCAGTGACCCGCTCTGCAGCCTGAACCTGAAGGAGACCTCCGAGTTCGTCAGGTCCTCCTTCCCCATGGCGACCATGGCCAGGAGCAGCAGCAGCAACGGCCACGGCAGGAGCGGCCACCACGAGGCCTCCTCCACCTCCTCCTCGTCGTCCTCCACGGCCTCAGCGCAGAGGCGGCGAGCGGAGCCGCCGCCGCCGCCGCCGCAGCAGCAGGTCGTGCCGGCGACGCCGGGGCGGCCGCTGCAGTTCTTCGCGAGCCCCGCGCACCACCACCAGCTCGTCGCCCCGAGGAGGTCGGTGCCGTCCAAGTGGGAGGACGCCGAGAAGTGGCTGCGCCAGTCGTCGGACACCGACTACGGTAACGGCAAGGCCGCCGCGTTCTCCAGGCAGCGGAGCAGCGGCCTGGCCCAGAGAGGCGGCGGCGAGGAGGAGAAGCGCGCGGCTGTGGCGGTGAGGAGGTCGGTGGATGCGCTCTCGGACGCCCACGCGCTCGCGCTGTACGCACCGCCGGCAGAAGTGCTCCTCAAAGGTGACATTTTTATTTCTCGCCGGATTTATCACTCGGAATTTGTTCGCACACGAATGCTGAGCTTGCAAGATTGCAGACAAGTTCACGGACAACGAGGAGCCGTCGAAGGAGACCTTCGTGTTCCGGAGCGCGTACTGCGAGCCGGCGCCGGCGAAGGGAGCGGCGGAGGCGGCGCCCGCCGATGGCGACCGGCGGAGGGACATCGGCACGGAGATGACGCCGCTGGGCAGCTCGTGCCACACGCCGCTCAAGAGCACCTCCCCGGCGCGGCACAACACGCCGGCGAGCCGGTCGGGCCCGCTGGTGCCGTACGCCGGCAGCGGCGGCGGCATGGACATCTCGGAGCTGGCGGACTGCCACCTCGCCAAGCTGGACCTGGGCGCGCGGTTTGATGCCATGCTCGTCAATTGGAGCTCCAAGGAGGAGGAAGAGGAGGTGTCCAAGAGCCTGCGGCACTTCGAGGCTACCGCCGGCGCCGGCGGTGTGCCAACTTGCGATAAACGCGGCGGCGGCGACTGCCGGTGGGAGGATGATGACAGGGCCAAGAGCTGCATCAGGTTTGTTGAATGCCGCGCTGCACATGGCATTGCGAAAAGATTAGACATGAGCTTTCGAATAATGATAAGGGATTGAGAATTTCAGATTCGAATTTGTTGAGTTTTCTTGTGTTCCTGTTTGATTAGGTATCAGAGGGAAGAGGCAAAGATTCAGGCTTGGGTTAACCTTGAGAGCGCCAAGGCTGAGGCACAATCAAGAAAGCTTGAGGTAAAACCAAATTTGTTAGTGCCACATTTTGCATAACTCATGGACAAAATTTGAATTTTGTAATTGCAAAGTTCAGTTGCAAATATTGAAAATTTGCCTAAGCATAATTCTTGTGGTAATGTTTGATATGGAGTCATAGTCTATTAATCTGCATCATGGTTTAAGTTCGTATTACACATTTAGAAAGTTGCAGGTGCTAATTGTTACCTATACTAGTCTGAAGAGCAGTTCGATATAGTAAGTCAAGCTTTGCAGCCATTTTGGAAACCTGTGATCTTTGCCCTGTGTGTGAGTTCAGCTATTTGGATCTTGTGTTCACTGAAATAAATTGCTTGTCAAAATCTTAGGTATGGGATAACTGGGAATAGCTGGTAGGGGAATAGCATCTGACTTCTGACCCTGCCTTTCTGACCATGATGACATGCTGCAGTATCTGCAACCAGTTGAACTGCAAACTGAGAGCAGAGTTTTTCAAATCCTGCGGCTACTTGTCTAAAAAAGTTTGAATTTATGGTATTATCAAGAACCTATCCAGTTCAAATATTTTCTTATCAAGAACCTATCCAGTTCAAACTTCACACATTGCATTGGAAACTTCATAATGGCTGGTGTCAGTACAGACAGAGTGCAGTGTTCAGAAACCATGTGTATTTTTTTTAATACATCGAGAAATTTCAGAATTAGAAATTGCAGAGGAAGGTTGGGACTTGGGATCAGATCACAGCTCTGTCATTTCCATGTTCGTTTCCACACTTCGACAGCCTCCAACAGAGCCAAATCCCCTGCAAATTCTTGTCCGCCACCTCCGTGTCTTCTTGCTAATCCGAGTTGTTTAGGATGGTGGGAACCATGATTGTTCATTGCTTTTTATGCAATCCCCCTCTCTTCTTTTTAACCACAGCGCATTGGACTTCTGAATTCTTTTTGGCCGGTTTTGTTCTGAACTTGGACTGTCATTCGCAAAGCCATGTGAGGAATTTCGATCTGAGCGCGGCGAGCCATATGATATCCGTTTAACCATAATGTAACATCAAGGCATGTGCTTGGGGCGTTATTACTGTGATTTGTGTTACTAATATACTGCTACCAATGCACACGCAATGTACACAAGTACAGACATTGAATTCAAAGTTTGAACCTTTTTCCCTCCATGCTGCACTGTTCAAGGCATACCCATTATTTTTTTCTTTCGAGCAACTCAAGCCTCAAGCCATGCTGCATACATCCATGACATATTGCTGCCGATCCAACTGGTTCCTGACATTTTGCAACGTGCTTGGCCTCGGCAGGTGAAGATCCAGAAGATGCGGTCGAGCCTAGAGGAGAAGCTGATGCGGCGGATGACGACGGTGCACCGGCGCGCCGAGGAGTGGCGCGCCACGGCGCAGGCGCAGCACCTGCAGCAGCTGCGGCGCGCCGCCGCCGACAACACCCGGCGGCTCAAGGCGACGAGCCACCACCGCCACCTGCCAGGGAGCGACGCCGCCTCCTGCGGCTGCTTCCCCTGCAGCAACAACGTCGTCAGCGGCAACCTCCTGAACTACTACTAGTGATAGCCTGATAGATGTTCATGCGAAGATCAGGAGGTTCATCGGTTTCTGGCGAAATCGGCATGGTTTGCGAAGAACAGAGTAGGTTGTTGATGTTTGTAGAATTGTAGATGGTGTTTGAGATGGGTGAGAATGGGGAGGTTGTGGAAATGTGCCAAAAAATTTGGAACTTTTAAGGTGGTATACTATCAGATTGCTGAATGCTGATCCACAGTTGAGATATCAAGGTTCTATTTTTATCCCCTTTTTAGTTATGTTGTGTCCTGTCAAATATTCTGATGCCACAAGGGCCTGTTCGCTTCAGCTTATAAGCCGGCTGAAAAGCTGAAACGGCTGATTTATTGTGAGAGGAAAATACTGTTTGGTGGCTGATAAGCCGGTCGAATAAGCTGAAGCGAACAGGGCGCAATCAATAAACCAGACAAGGAGCATCTTACCTGCAGTAATGCAGTATTGTTTAACACATCGCCTTCTGAAGGGAACATATTTCCTCTACTGACTAATGCATGAAAAGCGCATATTTACAAAGGAAAGCAAAACCAAATTATTGTAAGAAATGTGGTCAGTTTACAGTACAAGGTAACATTTCTTTTTTACTCTTTTGGGATAACCAACGCAAAGTGTTCGCGGAAAGTGTCCTCTGACGCCTGAAGGGGATGTTTACCTTGCAAATCTCATCATTACGACTGGTCCAGCGCATGTAGAGGCTTGAAAAGCTGTTGGCATTTCTCGGAAGGAGAAAGAAACTGTGTGATGGAGCAATGCTACTATGCGTGTTATTTTTGAAAATAAAAGATTAAAAGCAGATTGATAGTCCCGCACTGTTAAGTTAAAAAAAAAAGTCCCATAGTGTTAGGTCCTACATCGGAGATTGAGGGTGCGGTTGGTTCCCTTTGCTTATTTTTAGCACGTGTCACATTGAATGTTTAGATGATACTAATTAGAAGTATTAAACGTAGATTATTTACAAAACCTATTACATAGATGGAGGCTAAACGACGAGACGAATCTATTAAGCTTAATTAATCCATAATTAGTAAATGTTTACTGTAGCAGCAAATGTGACGGGTGCTAAACTTTAGGGGGAGGAACCAAACACCCCCTTGATAGTAAGGAACCACAATATATAGATGGGGTAGTACTTACCTATCACTCTAGTTTTTTGAGTTGAGTTATATCCAAAATCTTTTTGTCAGCTCCGACAAACCTAAACTTGAGAGTAAGTATAATAAGGGGCTGTAAGCTGGCTGAATGCTGATGTGGAGGAGAGAGAAGAGGTGAGAGAGGAGAAGCGGGCTATAAGCTTACAGCCGACTTGGGCACAAGAACCAAGAAACTTTATCAGAATAACTTGTGGACCATGTATTAATGGTGAAGAGCTAACCATTGTACGAGTGGGCTAGAAAAAAGCTGAGAGAAACCTTGCAGCCCGCTTACTAGCTGCGTTATTAAACTTGCGCTCTGATAGGGTGCCGGCTCGTGGGCAGAGAGCGAGCTGGGCCGCATTCGGCTACGCAGCCTAACGGGCAGCTGCCATTGAGCAGGCCTCCTGGTTGCCGCGAGACGCGATTAGCAGTAGTGGTAGTTAACAAGTTAACCCAGCTGCTGCCTCCCAGATCAGAGTCCCACGTTGACCGGGGCGCACGCGCCGCCAACAGATGGGACAAAGCCCTGTAGCTGTGGGCCCCGCGGCCCGTGCCGTGAAGCCAGTCGTCGGACAGCGGGACAGGGCACGGCCATCTAGGGCACCCGTACTTGCATGTCTGCATCTGCGAAGGCACTGTGGACACGCCTTGTCGTGGAGCCCCGTCTCCGGGAGAGATGAAATGGCATGGCGCCTCTCAAAATGTGTGCGCAGGAGCACGAGCACAAGAGCAGAGAGCGTGGCAGTGGAAAGGAAGCGGCGGCCGACGGCAGGTCGTGAACCGAACGCCGGTGGACGAGAGCAGGTGGGACGCCGCTTGTGGTTGGGCACTTGGGCATCAATCTTCAACCCTCATCCATCCCATCTCCTCACCTCAACAAGCCCCAACGGATCAAATCTATGCCTCTGCACAGCAGCACAGGTGTAGTAGAGGTTCAGGAGCCTCAAATAGCCAAAATACAGCAGCTGACACGGCACCGTAACTCTGAGGCCGTAGCCACTGGCCAGTGTAGCAGCAACTCTAATCTCTGAAGAAGAGCTCCAGAGCTGGCTTGCTCCACATGTTGCATTGCAATACCACGCATTGCTTCCATCGACAAGATTACAAGCGAAACACAACGGGCTTTAAATCTGACTGGCCTCGATCGTCTCCTGGGGCTGAGATTCTGCGCGCACATTTCTTCTGACTCTCCTTGCAGCTGCATTGTGTACAGAGCACAGAGTACTCCAACAATCCACAAAGAAATGCCCAACGCATCGATCATCATCATACATTGATTTCCAGTCGGGAGGTGCAGTCTCCAGCCGTTGAACCTGTTTCGTCAGCACCAGAGTCGCAAGCGTAAAGCCTCATGTATGCCATTATTTCAGTATTGGGTCTAGTTCTGCTGAATTCCATCATGATGTCTTGACAACCGTAATGTCTTTGCACAGTCGTCAACCAGGGTTATCCTTGTCACTTCCTTTGTAGCTTGTCGATAAGCTGAAAGAGTGCTGATTGTTCAGAACGGCCAAAGATGGCACCTGCAATGGTAAACCAAATCCATTTGCAATTTTAGGAATGAGAAAACAAGAAATAAAAAAAGGAAAAATAAACCCATCTGTCTCAGTGATCCATGTGCACTGATCATAAATTGCATTTGAGGCAGAACAGAAGTGAACATATAGTTGTTTTTCCCCCGAAGGAACAATGAACATAGGTTTTCACTTGAAGAAGAGATTATAAGTTGCAGGTATATGCTTGTGAAGCTAAATTGAAGAATAAGAGAAAACATAATAACTCTCTCCCCCCCTCAGTTGTAACTCTAGCCTAAGGGCCAACATTCTTGTAAGTTGTTAGGGGCCTCGCTCCGTCCATTACCGGCTTATGCCGACATCAATGGTAAATTTGCAGGTGGGGATACTCGTCCCCTTCGTTGTTCCCTGAAAAAACTCATCTAATTAAAAAGTATTTTTTTTGTAAAAGGATGTATAATAGTAATAGATTCTAGCTAATGTTGTGGAAAAAGTGTAAATAGCGTTGTTGTTCACCAAAAGACAGAGCCCCAGCACTTGATTAATCAGCCAATAATCAATCATTCTGAGACAAAATCAACTGTGATTTTGATCAATGTGTAAAAGCATGACAGTTGAGACAGCTAAGATGAGCTGAAAATTACATTGAAAGACAACAAAAGGAACTGGGGCAAAGAAGGAGGGTACCTTTACATCTGAATAAGCAGCATTCCATAAGCAGCATTCCATAAAGAACACATCACAATGTAAAACCCACATGCGAAGTCAGTTTGATTGGGCCTGGTAAGTGCTAAAGTGTTCGGTGTCTTTAGTTGGTGGGCTGTAACGATTTTGTGCTTAGGCCTTTTCTATAATTGGGCTGTATCGGGAGGTTGACGTCTTTTTCTTTTTGCTTTTTAACCATTGAAAGGATTTCTTTGATTCTATACCATTAAAAGTGTGCATATGCAATTACTACTTTAGATGTTTCAAAATCTAAAAAGTGCATTATTTTTAGGACAAATTTAAATTTCTAAATTCTATCATGATGACTGAACTAATTAGTAGTTCAAAATGGACTAGTTAGTTAAACACCATGCATTTTAAAACATAGGGAATATTACAGGAAAACATAGGGAATTTTATACCATGCTTGAATCACGCAAACGAACACTTTCACATGACAAGAGTTTTACACTTACGTGTTCCAAAAAAACAAGTGTAATGAGCTCGAAATCAATCAATTTGGGTGCAGCTTGCGTCAACATCACAATGTACATATACTTGGATTTTTAGATTATGGAAAAATATTCTGGCCTCAACACTCACAAGTGAGTGCCTGTGGGGAACATAATAAAATGCAGTACTTAGGCCATGCTTCCAAAAGGAAGCTTACATGACTTTGAAAATTACTAGATAAAACAAGAAAAGACTCTAAGCCTAGATTTTGTTCCTGAACTTCCGTCCGAAACTACTGAAGAGTTCCATGAAGACAACCTCCAAAGTGTGGCATCCCTTCTTCAAATTTAACCTCTCTTCCTCTTTAGAGAGTAGCGACCAACACCTGATCCACTACGTCCCCTGAAGATGACTTGCAACAGAGAATTAGGATTTGTTCTCTTGAATACCACACCATTTCTACTCAATCAAATAGTCCAAACAAAGGCTGCTGCACCAATTAAAGCATGATTTCTAAGCTTCAAAGGAAATCTTTTAGGCCAAGAACAAAAAGATCTACTGTACAGGATGTGGTTGAATGCCAAGTGAGATGTACACAGTATTCCAACAGCAACGTGCGAGATGATACTCAAAAAATAAATGTTGGATAGTCACTTCAGAGTCACAGAAACAACATTTAGTACACCCCTGCCATTTTCTTTTAGCAAAGTTATCTTTTGTTAACACAACTCCTTTTTTCAAATACCATAAAAACACACACTTTAATCTTAAGAGGAACTTTTAATTTCCAAGCTATACACTTTGATGGTACGCCTTCACTCCGCATTAGGTCTGTATACAAAGAGCTCACTGTAAAAGTTCTGTTTTTATTCAAATTCCAACAAAAGACATCCTCCTGTTCGCTCAACTGAACTGTTGCCACCCTTTCAACCAAATCTAGCCAGAGCCTTAGTTTATCTCCTACCACAGCACGCCTTAAAGGTATTGTGTATATCAGACCGAAATATACGAAAGGAAGATTAGAAGAATTGAGGCAAAGGGGCTAGAAGGAAATGGAGAAGGGGATGAACTGAATTGAAGGCACCCTGTAGTGAAAAGATTTCGGCCTGGGCGCGTTCGTCCCGGCCAACCACCGGCGTCTCGCTTGGTGTTAATGTCACAGGAATTCCCCCGAATGGCCTGTGAGGTTTAGCTTGTTATTCTTTCGTGAAAAGAAAATGTTTCACTTTAAAATCTTTTGGTGTTACTTTTTCCTTCAAGCATTGCTACTGGCAAATCACGAAAGCACGCTGAAAATCTGATTTTGAAGCTCTGAGCTTTGTCAGAACTGGCCTGTTCATACTTCATAGTTCAGTCTGTCGGGTAGTCACTAAACAGGAAGAAATTGATCTAGTTCTTGATCGGCCGCGACTCTCTGTCAGGCATCCTTAGCCACACCCATTGAAGCTGTTAAATGTGTATGTATACATATACACTTCGGAGGAAGACAGAGGGTTCGAGTTCTGAAAAGAGTTGGAGTTATTTATCTGCCGCAACTCCACAGATACATCATGGCCGCCAATGCCAATTAGACACCATTTGTATGTGTATTTGTATTGACAAGTGCCGTGAAGGGATAGAGGGTGGTGCTGCAGAGATGCTCTATAAGATCATGGACTAGAAGTCTAGCCAGCTAGAATCTCTTCAGAGAGATGCAGAATGAATGTGGTCTTGGGCATCATAGCTGCAACGAAATGTCATAATGAGTAAAATAAACGGTAATCTTACTATTACTAATTGGAGGCTCCTTTTGAAGCCTCCAGGTGAAGCCACCTAGGATTCCTAGGTGGACACTCTAGAAAAAGAGAGAAATCCTAGAAATTCTCACAAAAAAGCAAAACATCCGACCATTAATCGATAGATTCAAATCATCATAGCCATTAAATCTATTATGTTTTCTAAAAAATTACCCACCTATGCCATTATGAAAATAACCTAAAGTAACCCCCTAAATCTATATATAAATTACCCACATCTGCCATAATATAAAATAAACTAAAGTAACCCCCTAATCTTCATCAAAATTACCCACTTATACCATTATAAACAATATTTAAAATAACCCCCTAATTTACAACCAAATTGCCCACCGCTATTACTTAAAAACTTAAAGTAACCTGTTAAATTTGCATCTATATTACCCACACATGCTATTATTAAAAATAACATGATAACCCTAAGTTTGAATCAAATAACCTTAATTAAAATTTACAACAATATATGATTCTAAATCGTCTATATCTTGCACTATTGGTATATGATATAATAATTAAGGTCTATACACATGATGTGTCACCATTTATAAAGATATAGAGGAAGTGATGAGAATATAGATTTCTATGTTAAAATTGTATCACAAACTTAGGTTTCATTAAACAAATTCAAGCGCATACTTGCAATGCAAAGTGAAAAGTTAAAGATTATAAATGTGGATAAAAATATTATAGAGTAATTACTAACTAAAATCTATCACAATTGGATGAAGATAATAAGTATATATCCATTGTGTTTGAATATTTAACAAACGAGAGGTAGCTTATGGTAATATTTTTTAGCAATGTAGTCCCATTTTTTTTTTCCATTGGAGACTCTGCATTAGTTCCCATGAGACAAGCTAGAAAAAAAGAGACAAATTCTCATAAAAATCAAAAACATCAAACACCAATCCTGTAAAATCTAATAATCATAGCCATTGATCTATTATATTTTCTAAAAAGTTACCCACCACTATCATTGTGAAAATATTCAAAAATGAGCTCTAAACCTATATCTAAATTACCGAGCTCAGCTATTATAAAAAATAATCTAAAGTAATCCCATAATCTTCATCCAATTTACTAATACATATCATTATAAAGCATAACTTAAAATGTCATTCTAAAACTTTATCTATATTACCCATGTAAGTTGTTATTAAAAATAACCTAAATTAAACATCTAAATCTTAATCAAATTATCTTCATGTGCATCATACATAAATGTCAAAAATAAACTAATATATGATTCTAAATTACCTATTTATGTTATTATTAATATAAAAATACTAAGCTAAAGTATATACACATGATGAGTGTCACCATTTAGACCATTTATACATGTACGTGAGGAATCGATGAAAAATATTGATTTGTATGCTAAACATAATGTATGAAGGATTGGAGGTGCGATACAAAATGGAAAAAAATATGAATATGGATGAAAAAGTGCATAGAGTAATTATTAATTAAAAATCAATCACAATTGGACAAAGATAGGTACATATCTATATAAGTATTATGTTGACGCATTGAAAAAAATAAGAGAGTAGTAGGTAATCAATTTTGATTATTAGCTAGGAGTTTAATTTCTAAATAATTTTAAAATACAATAGCTTCTAAAAATATTAGCCCGTGCGGGAGCACGGGTTGATGGACTAGTATTAGTAAAAGGGGGAAGTTGGTCAGGGATTACAATCATATCCACTGACAATGTCATCCTACACTCTCGCAACGAAATGCCATATTGGTTGATGCACAGCAGAAACGATCAAAGCTCTGAGTCTCAGACGCATGTGTGCAGCATTCATTGTTTACTCACAGGTTGAGGGTGTCTGTAAAGCTCATGGCCGAGCAGTTTAACCTGTGCATGCGTGGTGAAACAGAGGGACTTTGTCATCTGCTATGCTCCAGCTTCACCTTCCGGCGTAAAGTCTTATATTACTCGTCATCCTCATCGTCATCTATATATCAGACCCAAATATACGAAAGGAAGATTAGAAGAATTGAGGCAAAGGGGCAAGAAGAAAGGCGTGGTGAAAGATCAGCTGGAGATCCACCATCTCAAACAGAGGAATAAACGCAAATATAGTTTAGAAGAAAAGGGGAAGGAGACAAGTAAGGAATATCAATCAGGAGCTGGCGCACCTCTAATATCGATATAATGACGGGGATGATTGGGATGCATTTCAGCTTCATGCGTCAGCGCAGCCTTGGCTTGCTCTGCCTCCTCCTTGCTAGCACCATCACATCACAGGACAACCTGGACATCCTGCAGCGATGGTAGGTTTCCCAAGCACAATTCGAGACTACCGTCATTGCAGGCAATTCCTCTTGTCTCCCGCAGATAAAACTGCTGGAACTCAAACTTTCTGAGCCTTCGCATAGCTCCCTGTTGAAATACCACTGGCCACACAAATTGATAGAAGTAACAGCTTACAAGGCACGGGAATGCACCAGCACCAACAACGAATCCCCGAATGATACTTAGGTTCTTGTTGTCCACCTTCAGAGATAGAAAGCGGAGAGCTGGCAACCTCCCGAGGATTTCGAGGTCAACCTGATGTAGCTCCCTCACGGTGATGGATAGCTTGGTGAGGTCCGGAAGAAGCGATGGATTCACCCAAGCTGGAAGTGTTGAAAACCAACATCTGTTTGGTATATACAATACGCGAAGATGTCGAGGGGCGACCCAGGCATCCCCGTCGATGCTGCATTGACCAAAACATTCGATAACTAGTTCTTGCATCTTTTGTAGCTTGCATAGGCACTCCAACAGCTTGTCGTTCCACTCGTCCAATTTAATGGACAGCTGCCTCAGTTCAGTTAGCTGGCCTAACTGTTCTATAATATTTCTAGTGGAGTCATCAATGCATAACCATGACAGCTGTTCAAGGCATGTCAGGTTTCCAATTCTGTCCTGTGCACTTTTAGACCACGAGTCAATGTATAGGCACATCAACTTTCTTAGTTGGACAACACTCGAAGGCAACCTCAAATATGCGTTGCCCCTTACATCCAATGTTTGTAGAAATTGCAGGTTTCCTATTTCTTCCGGGAGCTGAGAAATGCCTGTCTCACGTAGTCCCAAGTACCTCAAGTGATGTATATTCCCAAGGCACTTAAAGCTACCATTAGCTCTTGAAAGATCGCAGGCGTCTAAATCCAGAACACGTAAAACTCGGCAGCAGGCAAGAGGCAGCACTATAGAAGCAATAGCTGGAAACACAACAAGTGACCTTGCATGTTTCATGCTGAAAGTAGCTTGAACCATTACATGATTTTCTTGGCCATTCTGAAGGGACATAGATGTGCATTCTATATTAGTATTAGAGTTTTTTTCTCTTAACAAGGCACCTAAGAAGGGGCCTAAACGATCAAGCGTCATATCAAGTCCAATACCACCGTGTATCATTATGTCACCATCATCAACAACTGACCTGAACAAGGCACCTAACAAGGGGCATAAACGATCAAGCATCATATCACGTTCACTACTACCTTGTATCATTATGTCACCATCATCAACAACTGAGCTTGCATGTTTCATGCTGAAAGTAGCTTGAGCCATTACATAACTTTCCTGGCCAATCTGAAGGGATAACCTCCGAATTGTATTTGACGGAGATGTGCCTCCCATGTTACTTAGTACAGTAACAAAGTTTTCTTCACTTGACAAGGAGCGGATAAGATCAAGCATCATATCATGTACACGACAACCTTGTATCATTATGTCACCATCATCATATACTGGTTGGATCATGCTTCTGTTTATAAGCTCATTGAAGTAACTCTCTCCGAGTTCAAATAGACTCTTCCCTGCTTTTTCATATTGGATAAAACCTTCACCTACCCACATCCTTATCAAACGATCCCTATCAATTTCATAATCTTCAGGAAACATGCTCAAATATAACAAGCAAGCCCTTAAATGGCATGGTAGCTCATAATAGCTAAATGACAAAATCTTTCTCATATTCTCCACATCTAGATTGTTTTCCAAACCAGTACCAACAGAATTGTACACCTCATACCACTCCATTTTATTTCTTGCTTTGCAAGCTAGCAAACTAGCCATCGTAATTATAGCTAATGGCACACCAGCACATTTCTTCAGTATTCTGTCAGATACTTCGGCCAGCTCCGCATGACATATTTCTTCTGCTTCATTGTTGCCTTTGTTCCCATTACCAAATATTCTTCTATAAAGTAGTTTTCGGGAGTTATTCAAAGAAAGAGGTTTCATGTTGTAATCACCCCCAACTTGTTCAGCAACATGAGAAATACGGGTGGTTGTAATAATAGTGTATCCAACATCATTATCAGGCAAAGCACATCTAATCATTTTCCAAACTGATATATCCCATACGTCATCAACTACAACAAAATACCTACACATATGCCAAGTTATTAGCAAAAAATAGTGGTTTAAGGACTGAAGAAAGCTCTAATGTTGTTCATGTACCAGCTACAAGAAAATTAAGCAAACTAGACCACTGCTAATGGTTTAATGATTAAACTAAAATAGTTCGGGAGCAAGTCTGTGGATAAAATAAGTCCACTCAGAATTTTGTCAAAACAGAACGAGGTTCAGTGAGGAAATTATTTGCACTTAATAATGTTGTGGTAAAGCTTAAGTGGTTGTATTTTGTAATTTAATATGTGCCACGTGCATGAACATTTAATTAACCCTATGTAGACTTATAGTATTGTGAACAGAGGGCATAAATTATCAGTCCAAATAAAGTTCATATGTATAAATTGGCGAAAGGAATGCGTTCGTACCTTTTGTCTTCAAGGAATTCTCTGAGTACTTCTATGAGCTGCCTGTCATCCAATGTTTCGTCATTGATGTTCTTGCTTAGATCAGAGAGCAAGCCCTTGATGTTCTTGCTTAGATCCTTGATGCTCTTGCCAAGATCATATAGCAAGCCGTTGTACAATTTCTTCAGGTCAGGAGTACTTTTTCATCCATATTCATACTTTTTCCATTTTGTATAGCACCTCCAATCCTCCATACATTATGTTTAGCATACAAATCAATATTTTTCATCGATTCCTCACATTCTACATGGTGGGATTCATCATGTGTATATACTTTAACTTAGTATTTTTATATTAACAATGATATAAATAGGTAATTTAGAATCATATATTAAATTACTTTTGGACGTATGGTGCACATGTTTACTTTATTAGGTTATTTTTAATAACGACGTACGTGGGTAATGTAGATAAAATTTTAGAATGACATTTTAAGTTATGATTTATAATGATTTATAATGATAAGTATTAGTAAATTGGATGAAGATTATGGGGTTACTTTAGATTATTCTTTATAATAGCTGAGCTCGGTAATTTAGATATAGGTTTAGAGCTCATTTTTTAATATTTTCACAATGATAGTGGTGGGTAATTTTTTAGAAAATATAATATATCAATAGCTATGATTATTAGAGTTTACAGGATTGGTGTTTGATGTTTTTAATTTTTATGAGAATTTGTCTCTTTTTTCTAGTTTGTCTCATGGGAACTAATAGGGAGCCTCCAATGGAAAAAAAATGAGACTACATTGCTACAAAACTATTACCATAAGCTACCTCTCATTTGTTAAATATTCGCACAATACTTATATAGATATATACATGATATCTTCATCCAATTGTGATAGATTTTAGTTAGCATCCATATTTATAATCTTTAACTTTTCACTTTGCATCGCAGGTATACGCTTGAATTTTTTTAATTAACCCTGAGCTTGAGATACAATTTTAACATAGAAATCTATATTCACATCACTTTAGATCTTTATAAATGGTGACACACATCATGCATATATACCTTAATTATTATATCATATACTAATAGTGCAAGATATAGATGATTTAGAATATGTATATTTTTAATTAAGGTTATTTAATTCAAACTTAGGGTTACCTTATGTTATTTTTAATAATAGCATGTATGGGTAATATAGATGCAAATTTAAGGGGTTACTTTAAGTTTTTTAAGTAATAGTGGTGGGCAATTCAGTTGCAAATTAGGGGATTATTTTAAATATTGTTTATAATGGCATAAGTGGGTAATTTTGATGAAGATTAGGGGTTGCTTTAGTTTATTTTATATAATGACATAGGTGGGTAATTTATATATAGATTTAGGGGGTTACTTTAGGCTATTTTCATAATGGCATAGGTAGGTAATTTTTTAGAAAATATAATAGATCCAATGGCTATGAAGATTTGAATCTATCAGTTGATGGTCGGATGTTTTGCATTTTTGTGAGAATTTCTAGGATTTCTCTCTTTTTCTAGAGTGTCCACCTAGGAATCCTAGGTGGCTTCACCTGGAGGTTTCAAAAGGAGCCTCCAATTAGTAATAGTAAGATGGGAAAGGAGACAAGCAACGAATAACAACAGGACCGGCACCGTGTTCTGCGGAGCAGAGTTACGCACGCAACAGAAAAGGCACACCGAAACAGAGCATTGGATCACTACTTTCATTGCACGCCGAAACAGAGCATGTGCGCCCTAGTTGCGATGATCAAGCGACTATGCATAGATACTGACTTCTATGCTCTGATGTCTCACCGGCTCACATGATGATAAACGTCAAAAGCTGCAAATTACGAAAAAATACAACAACAGGTGTGGCAGGTGAGATCTCACCAATTTTGCCTTGTGCTAAAATACACCATCTCCTAGAGCAACAATCACAGCTAGGACTCACTGGTTTGCCGGATCGCGCCGCCAGCCGCTCGTCGCCGGACCGAGGTCGCTTGATTCAAGCTTGCTCAGCCGCAACACAGCTCACCGCAAGCCGCCTTGGAAGAGCACCAAGCGGAGGTTGATGGGATGCAGATGCAGGGGGAAGGTGAAGGCAATAATTGACGAGAGAGGTAGTACAAAGAGCATTGGATCCCTGATTCCCCTGCCCGCGCTCTTGCCGGTGGCGAGCTCCCCTGCCCGCGCCCGCCGGCACGCACGCCGTCAGCCGAGCCGCACACGAGCTCGCCGGCAGCCAAGGCCTGCCCCTCCGGTCGCGCCCGTCTCCACCGAACCGGCGGCCAACGCCAGGCCCTCCGCACATGGTGGAAAGACGCGCATGGTGGGGCCCGCTCGCATGGTGGCTTCTCGCCAGCTTAATTTATGTTGGTCGATGGAGTTCCGCTGCTAGAACGAAGATTCATTTTGATATTCGAATTAAAAACTTTCAGTTATGTAATAAATTTAATACTCTCTTTATATTTTAGCACTATATATGTTGTTTACTGAAATCGTTGCATGTGTGAAACTTGATCCTGACGCACATGGCACTATCTATGTTATTTACTGAAATCGTTGCATGTGTGAAACTTGATCCTAGCGCACATGTAATTTATTCATCTGGTTTTGCTCAAAAACCGGGTGTGACACATTCCTGGGCCAAAGGTCATCAATTTTGTCTGATGGTATCTTGGAGATCTTCTCGTGGGCACCCAGCTGCTCTCAAGCTCATCTTGGAGGAATATTATCGCCTTTTTCGGCCTGGTTTGGTTCCTCTAACTTATTTTCAGCACCCGTCACATCGAATGTTTGATACAAATTAGGAGTATTAAACGTAGACTATTTACAAAACCCATTACATAAGTGGAGGTTAAACGGCGAGATGAATCTATTAAGCCTAATTAGTCCATGATTTGATAATGTGTTGCTACAGTAAATATTTGCTAATGATGGATGATTTTTCTCCATTCTTTTTGTCGCAGCGGCAGGCATAGCAGTGCAGAAGAGAAAGAGATGGTAGACGGTGGCAATATGGTTGCAGTACATTCTCATTTTTCCTCTCAATGTGAATCTAGGAAAAACGATGTCAATATTGCCTTTGCATTTTTCAATTAATTCCTAATTCTAAGGCACAGAAATTGGCGCTTAAAAATGAAATAAATTAGGAGAGGGAAGAACTTGGTCAATTAAGAGAGTAAAATATGTTCCGAGGTGCCATCAAGATCCTTAAACTCTTGGAATGCAACTTCATAACAAACTAGTTCTGGAGTATCATTCAAATCCCAAATATTAAAATGCTTACGGCTCACAATGAATACATACTGCGCAACAGCATCCATGCTTACGGCTCACAAGATGATTACATACTGCCGTCCATGCTTACGGCTCACAATATGATTACGGTCACAAGCTGCAACATTAACCCAAAAATACATTGTTTTTATCTTTCATCACTTCCACTGACTTATTTTTAGCATCCGTCATATCGAATGTTTAGATACTAATTAGGAGTATTAAATGTAGACTATTTACAAAACCCATTACATAAGTGGAGGCTAAACGGCGAGACGAATCTATTAAGCCTAATTAGTCCATGATTTGATAATGTGTTGCTACAGTAAATATTTGTGAAGGATGGATTAATTAGGCATAATTAGGCTTAATAGATTCGTCTCGTCGTTTAGCCTCCACTTATGTAATTGGTTTTGTAAATAGTCTACGTTTAATACTCCTAATTAGTATCTAAACATTCGATATGACACGTGCTAAAAATAAGATAGTGGAAGAAAACGCTCCCTTAATCTAAAAAAATTCATCAAAATAAACAGCCAAGGCCCTGAACCACTGAGACGATACAAGGCAACTAGATGAGGGGCGCAGGAGACAGCTCAGTCCCTTTGCAATGAGTAAAATAAACGTTCCTTGCACTGAAAAGTGAAAACTGATGATGGGTGGTTCCTTGCACTGAAACAGCAACGAAATGCCATATTGGTTGATGCACAGCAGAAACGATCATGTGTGCAGCATTCATTGTTTACTCACAGGTTGAGGGTGTCTGGTAAAGCTCATGGCCGAGCAGTTTAACCTCTGCATGCGTGGCGAAACTGGGTGTTTGGATCCTGGGGCTAAAATTTAGTCCGTGTCACATCGAATATTCGGATGGTAATTAGAAAGACTAAACATGAACTAATTATAAAACTAATTGCAGAACCCCTAGGCTAAATCGTGAGACGAATCTATTAAGCCTAATTAATCCATCATTAGTGAATATTTACTGTAGCACCATATTGTCAAATCATGGATTAATTAGGCTTAATAGATTCATCTCGCGATTTAGCCTAGGGGTTGTGAAATTGGTTTTGTAATTAGCCTATGTTTAATACTCCTAATTAGTGTCCAAACATTCAATGTGACAGGGGCTAAAATTTAGCTCGGGGATCCAAACACACCCAAGTCATCTGCTCTGCTCCAGCTTCACCTTCCGGCGTAAAGTCTTATATTACTCGTCATTGTCGTCTGTATATCAGACTGAAATATACCAAAGGAAGATTAGAAGAATTGAGGCAAAGGGGCTAGAAGAAAGGCGTGGTGAAAGATCACCCGGAGATCCCACCATCTCAAACAGAGGAATAAACGCAAATACAGTTTACAAGAAAGGGGGAAGGAGAAGAGTAAGGAATAACAATAAGAAGCTGGCGCACCTGTAATACGGATCGAATGGAAGGGATGATTGGGATGCATTTCTGCTTCATGCGTCAGCGCAGCCTTGGCTTGCTCCACCTCCTCCTTGCCAGCACCATCACATCGCAGGACAGCTTGGATAACCTGCAGCGATGGCAGGTTTCCTAGGCCCAAGTCGAGACTACCGTCATTGCACGCAATTCCTCTTGCCTCCCGCAGATAAAACGGCCAAAACCAAAGCTCTCTAAGCCTTGGCATAGCTCCCTGTTGAAATACCACTGGCCATACAAATTGACGGAAGTAACAGCATAAAAGGCATGGGAACACATCAGCACCAACAACGAATCCCCGAATTATACTAAGGTTCTCCTTGTCCACCTCCAGAATTAGATAGCGGAGAGCTGGCAACCTCCCGAGAATTTCGAGATTGGCCTCATGTAGTTCCCTCACAGCGATGTATAGGGAGGTGAGATCCAGAAGAAGCGATGGATTCACCCAAGCCGGAAGTGTTGAAAACCAATAGCCGGATGTATTAAATACGCGGAGATGTCGAGGGGCGACCCAGGCATCCAATCCGCCGATGCTACATTGACCAGAATAGACCGTGATAAATAGTTTCTGCATCTTTTGTAGCTTGCATAGGCACTCCAACAGCTTGTCGTTCCACTCGTCCAACTCAATGTGCAGCTGCCTCAGTTCAGTTAGCTGGCCTAACTCTTCTACAATGTTTCTAGTGGAGTCATCAATGCGTAACTTTGACAGCTGTTCAAGGCATGTCAGGTTTCCAATTCTGTTTGGAACTATTGTAGTCCAGTCAATGTAGAGGCACATCAACTTTCTTAGCTTGACAACACTCGAAGGCAACCTGGAAATATTGTTGTACCTTGCATCCAATGTTTGTAGAAGCTGCAGGTTTCCTATTTCTTCCGGGAGCTGAGAAATACCTGTCCGACGAAGTCCCAAGTATCTCAAGTGATGCAAATTCCCAATGTACTTAAGGCTACTATTAGCTTGTGAAAGATTGCAGTCCTCTAAATCCAGAACACGTAATACCCGGCAGCAGTCAAGAGGTGGCACTAGAGAAGCAGTAGCTGGAAAGACAACAACTGACCTTGCATGTTGCAAGCTCCATGTAGCTTGAGCCATCACGTGACTGTCCTGGCCATTCTGAAGGGACAACCTTCGAATCGTATTTGACGGAGATGTGCCTCCCATATCACTTAGTACAGTAACAAAGTTTTCTTCACTTGACAAGGAGCGGATAAGATCAAGCACCATATCATGTACACGACAGCTAAATATCATATCATCTGAAATATCATGTATTGGTTGGATCATGCTTCTGTTTATAAGCTCATTGAAATAACTCTCTCCGAGTTCAAATAGGCTCTTCCCTACTTTTTCACATTGGATAAAACCTTCACCTATCCACATCCTTATCAAACGATCCTTCTCAATCATATAATCTTCAGGAAACATGCTCAAATATAACAAGCAAGCCCTTAAATGGCATGGTAGCTCATAATAGCTAAATGACAAAATCTTTCTCATATTCTCCACATCTAGATTGTTTTCCAAACCAGTACCAACAGAATTGCACACCTCATACCACTCCATTTTATCTCTTGCTTTGCAAGCTAGCAAACTAGCCATCGTAATTATAGCTAATGGCACACCAGCACATTTCTTCAGTATTCTGTCAGATACTTCAGCCAACTCATCGTTAGGACACCTTTCTTCTTCTTCGTTGTTGTCTTTGTCGTCATTACCAAATATTCTTCTAAAAAATAGTTTCCGAGAGTTGTTTGGAGAAATGGGCTGCAACTTGTAAACAGAGCCAGCTTGTTCAGCAATATTGAGATCACGAGTAGTTGTGATTATTTTGCTTCCAACATTATTACCAGGCAAAGCACGTTTAATCATTTTGAAGTCTGAGAGTTTCCATATGTCATCAATAACAACGAAGTACCTGTACCAGATAATTCAAGAAAGCCATATTACTAGCAAATTAAACTTTATAATAAGTTAGTTTTTTCTCCTATGGAATGTTTAATTAAGCTATGCTAACTAGTGGGCTATTAAAGATTTAGTAAATCAAGATGGTATTGAAAGGAATATCACTAGTAGAAGTAGACCATATGGATCGAGAAG
The DNA here is from genome assembly GCF_000263155.2 of Setaria italica. Lineage (NCBI taxonomy): Eukaryota > Viridiplantae > Streptophyta > Magnoliopsida > Poales > Poaceae > Setaria > Setaria italica. The sequence goes on along the minus strand of NC_028457.1, from coordinate 34,245,102 downwards.
AAAACAAGCGGACGCAAGACAAGACCCCAAAAGGGGCTATAGTTGATGGTAGAAGTCACATGAAGCCCGGAAGTGGCAAATAAAAGGAGCAAAGACAAATATGGTCATCCATATCTATTTTCAAGCCAGCGGTATCCGTGCGATAGAGATGCTAGTATCCTTTCCGACTTGTAATAAGAGCCAGTGAGACAGTAGAACCAAAAGGTAGCAAGAAAAAAATTCGTAAATCTGGATGTAATCCCCGATCTACCCAAGTTGTTGCGAGTCGCAAATTACAAGTCACGCACTTTTCGCACAAAATAGACGTCTAAGATGTTTTCAGGGATTGAAAGGACATCCTCCTCATCACACTATCCCTTCTTACCATGTAATCTAGATTTCATTGCTAACAGCAATGGAGAGTTTTCTTCCTTTGACCCTCGTCATCTAAATTTTTAATCAATTATATAGCCATCTAAATAACTTTAATTAAATATTCAACTAAACAGTTGTAGATCTTGCTGAAACCTACAATTGCCATATGAAGTTTGAAAAAGTTACAATTTTTAAAATAAGACAAAATTATAATTACAAGCGTGCAAAGTATCAGCACTGGTCTCGTAATAAGAGGCATAAGGATAACTAACATGCATACTTAACTAGCATCCATACTTGTGAATAATACTTGGAGACCTATCACTACTGGCTCACATTATGAGTTAGCATGGATAACATGCATATCCATATCGGTTTCAAATTTACTAGACATATGAGCTGATAATGAGGAGCCTGTTTCTTCTAGTAATGAAATCTGATTACTAGGTGCTGCAATGTCCATACTTGAAAATACAAACAAACAAAAAGATAGATATAAACAGATGCCAATAAAGTGTACTGAAATGCTTTCATACCTCTTATTCTCGAGGAATTCTCTGAGCTCTCTGGCAACATCGCTGCTCTTGTTACTTTCCCTCCCGACAAGTTGACAGAACATGCGCTTGAGTAGTTCTTCCCGGTCAGGTGTCTGAGATACCGAAACAAAAGCTGCGCACTCAAATTGTGCTCTAAGCTTTTTATACACCACATCAGCAAGAGTTGTCTTTCCCAGGCCTCCAAACCCAACAATGGAAATTATCTTGTCTTGCTGCTTGGACACTTCATTGCCTTCCATCAGAATCCGAATTACCTCATCTCTTGCCTCCTCAATGCCAACGAGCTCAGTCACCTTATCGTACTGATAAAGTAATCGAGGGTCGATTGTGACAGGCTTAGCTACATTAGTGTTTGATAACTTGTACCGATCATGCCGCTTGGCCACCTCTTCAACACGGCTCTTGATGTCTCTAATTTCAGTAGCAATGCCATGGCGAACCTTGGCCTTTCTGAACAAACCAACACTTCTATCAATGAACTTCTTGATGCCACGCAGCTTGGCCTGCTCATTGCCCTCTCCACGGACCATGAATGTGTCAATATTGTCCTCTATATCGTAGGACAGCTCTCTCAAATCCTTGGCCCAAATCTTGTCCTGAATGTCAAGCTGGTCAGCCGGGGTGTTGGAGACTTCCTCAAGAGCACCCTTCATGCTCTCGAGCTCAGCTTGGAGGAACCTGATCTCTCCCTTCACTCCCTTCTGCAGCTTGTACTCACCGACAAGCAGGTCACCAAGCTTGGTGATGACGCTCGGCAGTGCCCCTGTCACCACCTCCATGGCCGGATCTGCCTCTGGGCTCAAGGAGCGAGATTGTAGTGTGTATGTGTGAGCTATGAGCAGCAGTGGTGTATGGAGATCAATGGAATTGCCCCTGTCACGATCTCCATGGATTTGTCCCTGGGCAAGAGCTAGCAATGAGTAAGGTTGTACGGTATGGGTGTAGGTGTAGCAAGCAGGGACGCATGACGATGAATTATAGTGCTGTCGAGTGCCTAGTGGCTCTCGGAGGTCTGCAGACGGGCACAAAGAACGGAAGTGAGCGAGGACTCACCGGTTGCCGCCCTCTCCTTGTCGCCGGTGCTTAGGACTCGCTGGTTTGCTGGATCGCTGCCCGCCGCTCGTCGCCGGACCGAGGTTGCTTGATTAATCAAGCTTGCTCGGCCGCAACACAGCTCACCGCTCGCAGCCGCCTTGGAAGAGCACGAAGCAGAGGTCGATGGGATCCAGATGCAGGGGGTAAGGTGAAGGCAATAATTAATGAGAGAGGTAGTAGAAAGAGCATTGGATCCCTGATTCCCTGCCAAGGGCTAAACTATTCGTCTGCTCGAGGATGGAGGTCATGTTCAAGGGCAGGTTGGTGCGCATCCCTGTAATCCTCTCCAAATGAAATATTCCTCTCGGTTAGCGATTGGGGCACCCGGCCGCAATGGCCGGCCGACCGCACTGCCGCTTCCCCGTAGCTCGATAAAAGCAAAAGGTTCAATATTTTTTAATTACATCTCTCTCGCTGCTCTCTCCACATCTCTCTCCACAGCTCCTGGCCGGCTAGGCCTCGACGGCGACCCGCGGCGAGCTCCCCACGCCCGGGCTTGTGCGGCCGCGCCACCCACGCGCTCGCGGACGGCGGCGAGCTAGGCCGCCCGCTCCCAACGGCCTCGCCACCCACGCGCTTGCCGGCGGCGAGCTCCCCTGCCCGCGCCCGCCAGCACGCACGCTGTCGGCCGAGCCGCATACGAGCTCGCCGGCAGCCGAGGCCCGCCCCTCCGGCCGCGCCTGTCTCCACCGAGCCGGCGGCCAACGCCAGCCCCTCCGACAGTTGAAGAGGGTGCGTGAGAGGAGGACGAGACGCACATGGTGGGGGCAATCCTTTGTAGTTACTGACCAGTGTTCACCATCTGTGCTGCCATCTGTAAATACTCTGACACACTCATCACAAGGTGAGCACGAGTTGCTTTTCTACAGTGACGGGTAATAAATAGCGAAAACTGTGGCAGAAGTGCTGGGTAACAACCCAATTAATGTTTAATTAGGAATTGGTGAAAATAAGCAAAGTGTTTCATGAGATTCTCGCTTATTTTCACCAATAAACCATTTATAAGCGCAGAAACAAATGGGCCATCATATCACGGTAAGCAGCAAAGGTGCTAATAAAGACGCATAGTACATAATAATCGTCATGGGTGTAAATCTAGTCCACAAAGTCAATCATAGTACATAATAATCGTCATGGCCTCTGTGTCCCACTGCATTGTTTTGGGTACAATTTACTCAAACCTCTGCACAAGTAATTCAAGTATTATACTCCGTAATAATTTTATCTAGCAATGCAAACATTACTAACTCTCATCGGGATCCAATGATATAAACCAGAAGTTTAACATTTTCTGACGACAACCACATCCTGAACAACAGGACCTACGCACCAATAGGATGTGCCATGCTACAAAGTGAAATCTCATTAATCTTTTTTTTTGGAGTACAATAATATAAAATTACAAATATATCATTTATGAGAGTAACATAACAATCAGAAACGTGTTCCATTTCTGGGCAACATTTTCTGACGTGCACCTTGTCCTTGGTCAAAATTAAACACGAACACCAGTTGCATGACTATTGAGGAAATGTACTGGCAGAACGAGGAAGGATTTATGAAAATTACATTCATTAAATATCACTGTCCATCGCCAAGCATTTTAATTTCTGCAAATGTGGCAAGCTGTCCTGACTACAAAATCTGTTCTCCAGTCCATCCTGGGGGGGGGGGGGGGGGGGGGGGGGGGGGGGGGGCGGGAAAAAAACCACAAATGGGGGGCTGAAGCTCCCCTTCCTTTCACATATTTTTCCGATCCAGCTGTATAATCCACATGACCTCCGCTTGGTTTCCATTCAAGAACCCTGTTTTGCCCTCCATCTGCCATATCGCATAACCGAAATATGCAACTATAACTAGAATAAACCGATTGGACTTTACTATCACTAGCGGTGAGAAGGCAAATGTAGTGAACTCCTCCAACTTGCTCATAACCTTTTGCAACATCTCA
>NC_028457.1:34135329-34241045 GCF_000263155.2 Setaria italica | reverse complement strand
CGTAAGCTATGGTTGTTTAATGTTCGAGACAGACAAGAGTCCCTGAATGTTAGTCCTCATCTGCACCAGCATGGTCCTTGTTTCAGAGTCAACGTGTGCTGCATTCCTGTTTTTTTAATATCTGCAGCATTCCCGGAGGCGGCCCGGGATCTCTTTGATCTTTTCGGGTGGGGGGGTGGGGGCGAGGGCAAGAAAGAGCACAGCTGGAGGCTAGGAGCACCTCTTATCTTCACCAGTGTATCTCGAGGCTAGGATGATTGTGATGCATTGCGATTTCATTCCTCAGCGCAGCCTCCACTTTCTCCACCTCCTGCTCGCTGGCACCTCCATTGCCTGTTACATCTAGTGTTTGAAGAAGTTGTAGGTTTCCTATTTCTTTAGAGAGCTGAGCAATATGTGTGCGTCTTAGTCCCAAGTACCTCATGTGAATTAAATTTCTAAGATCCTTAAGAATGTAACGGTGGGAAAGGTGACAATCTTGTAAATCCAGTACACGAAGAACTCTAAAGCTCAAAAGAGCAGGCATGAGATTAACAGCAAATGGAAAGACAACAAGTGACCTCACTTGTTGCATATTCATAGAAGTTAGATGCCTAGCATGATCTACCATGCTATTTTGAAAGGATAACCTCTTTTCTGATGAATATGTTTGATATACATCATTATAAACGGTAACAAAGTCTTCTTCCTTTGACTTGGAGCAGATAAGATCAAGCCCCATATCATTTACAAGGCAATATTCTATCGTTTCATTGTCCCACCTTCTATACACAGGCTGGATCATTAATCTATTTTTTAGCTCGTGATAGTAAGTCTCTCCAAGATCAAATAGGCTTTCCCCTGGTATTTCACATTGGATAAAACCTTCAGCTATCCACAACCGTACCAAACGATCTTTATCAATATCATAATCTCCTGGAAACACACTTAAATGTAATAAGCAAAACTTTAGATGGGGTGGCAGATTATGATAGCTAAGTGACAAAATCATTCCCAAATCTTGTAAATCTAGACTATTCTCCAGTTCAGCAGTAACAGATCTATATACCTTATACATTTCCCACTTATTTCTTCCTTTACTAGCCAACAAAGTATCTATCGATATGATAGCCAATGGTACACTGGCACATTTTTTAGTTTGATATAATATAATCAGGTCTCCAGTAAGACATATGACATTATCGTCATTGCCAAACAGTCGTGGATAGAATAATCTTCTGGAGTCATGAAGACAAAGGGGTTTCAGCTCGTAAACAATACCAACTTGTTCAGCAACAGCATTGTTACGGGTAGTTGTGATAATTCTGTATCTAAAAGTATTATCAGGCAAAGCACAACTAATCTTTTCCCAGATTGTGATATCCCATATGTCATCAACAACAATGAGGTACCTGCACATATGCAATACGTTAACACAAACGCAGTGTTAATTACAAGGGCAATAATATAGTTAGGAAGTAAATTTCTGGCTTTGCGCGGATCATTTCTCATTGAACCTTTTTTTTAGATTTACTAGCACCTTTTTACCACTAGTAAAACAGGAGGGTGTAAATTAATTTTGGGAAAAAAATCCTTAATGCACGCAAGTTGATTCTTAGTGTCCGCGATGCTTTGATACCTCTTATTCTGAAGGAATTCTCTGAGTTCATTTGTGAGCTGTGACTCATTCAGGCCTCGTCCGGCAGCATAGGATTAGTGCTATACCAACTTTTGATCCTGGTCAGGATCGAGTGGATCTTGGTTTCTCATTGAAACCTGATGATTAATCATTCCTCCCCGAGATCAAAACCATTGATTCAAAAGCAGTGTTCGGCTAGAGAGGAAAGAAAACAGGGGATCAAATAGAGTTGTACTTGATTGTAAGCAATGAACATCTAGAAAGCAATGAACAGAGCTGGCCAGGATCTAGAGCCATATATAGATGGTGAGTTGGATCAATCGTACCGGGACTGGAGACGACGCCGGGGGGCGCCGCTGCTGGCGGTGTGGGTGGGGCTGCTGCCGCTGGACGTCAACCCGTAGCACTGGATCTCCACGGTGCAGTCGGAGGGGAGCTCCAGACCAAGGCCGCGACATGCGCCAACCTCTTCCACGTCCATGGCCATGCCGCTACCGCCCACCGCGCCCGCATGCTGGGACCGGATCGGCGAGGAGTCACCCACGCCACCTCCTCCACCCGCGCCCCCGCTGCCGCCCTTCCCCACCACCACCACCACGGTGGTGTCCGCATCGGGGGCGGCGCCGTTGCGCTCATGCCAGCTCGCTTCATCTCCCACGCGCGGTACAGCCACGCCTCCCGCGTCGCCACCTCATGCTGTTGCCTCGTTGCCTCGCGCGCCGCCAGCTCCACTTCGTTGTAAGCCCGCAAGTGAATCCGTTCCGGACCATCGATGTGCAATCTTCATTCCAAGCCAAGGACAGGGACCGGACCAGGCCTAAATGAACAGCTATTCTGGATGGGACCCGATTTCAAATTGAGCCAGGCCGATTCGAGTGGAACAGGCCGCGTTCCAGCCTAACCAAACAGGGCCTGAGAGAACTTTAAACTGTTCTCCACGTGGCAGCGGCTCTCATCATGCATCCTTTTGAAACCATGGACAACGTGCAGAGACGGAGTCAGATTGCAGGATAGTGTGCGTGCGGAGGTGGAGCCGCGCAGCTCAGGCCGCAGACTTCCTTCTTGTCGACAGTCGCAGTGCCTGTGCGGGTCCCTCTTCGGCTCCTCTACCACGCCGCACGTGTGTCCTCATTGTGTGTCCCGGTTGTTGGCTCCTCGACGTTTTTCCCTAGTCGAGTCGTTAAGGATCACCATCATGTTCTATGATTGGCGGCTTCTCGACGTCCTTTGCATCCTATATGTAACAACGACTTGAGTCAGATATGGATTGAGGATGGGACAGAGTTGTACGGTGTGGCGCACGGATATCATTGGCCCACTTGTCGGTGATCAATGTTGGACCAACCAGAAAATTAGGGTTTACTTTAATAATAAAAAGATAGGTAAGATTTGAGGATAGAGTATCCTATATTTTGCATGCTGCAGCACAACCGCGTTCTAGAATGGATTGGGTTCATCAAACATGATTAGTAGCAATGGTATCTTGTTTCTTGTCGAGAAAAGCCAGGCTCGGCCCCTACATCACTCTCAGGGGCAGCTTGCGTCACTCTCAGGGGTGGCTCGGGCAGCAAACCCTATCCCTTGCCTTCGGGGTGGCCTGTGCAAGGCGTGCCAGCGGTCAACGAGGCGCTTCTACACGACAGCTCCTGTGTCTTCAACGACAGTGGTGTGGTGTCACGGTCGGGGTGGCCTGTGCAAGGCGTGCCAGCAATGCCATGGAGGCGCGGCAAGGATGCCTGGCGCAGGGGCGCGCTGACGGCACCGAGATGGTGTTGCGGGTGTCGTCGGGCCACCACTCCTCGGCTGAGGAGTTGCGGAGGCAGTGACGGGAAAGCGAGGTAGCTAGGCGCTGGTGGGGCTCATGTGGCGTGGAGGAGGCTGCGCGTGGCGAGGCACGTGTGTAATGTGGCGACGCCGCAAGGAGATACCCAACGATGCGTGATGGTGAGGTGGTGCGGCGGTGGCCGCGTGCGAGGAACAGAGGTCAAGTGGCGGCACATTGGGGCGGTGAGCACAGCGGAGGTGGAGGTACGACGGCATGGTGTGTGGAGGCGCGGCGGCGACGCCGCCTTGGATGGGCTGCCGTGACTGTGGTCCGGGAGTGCCAAGCCGTGAGCATGCAGTGAGGGGTTGGGATCCTCCGAGTGAAAACCCTCGCCAACGTTCTTGCTGGTGGAGATGACGGTGCTGCCCTAGGGCATCGATTTTCCCGTTAGGGGCGTCATGTCTAAGCTACAACCCTGCTGCACGGGGTTCTCTGGGTGAAAACCTTATCCAAATCCTAGACGAGTGACAATGGTGCCATTGGCGTCATGCCCTCCTTGGAGGCATTGTCTCTAGAGACCCATCTTGGTTTGTAGCATTGCTAGTTCATTGGTCATGGGCGGTTGCAGCTGGTGGCGGCAATTCCGCCGCGTGGCAAGCTAGACGGGTGTTGCCGAGGCCACGTGGAGGTGATCGTAGTTATGGTGGCGGCCAGGGGTTGTTGCATAGTTGTCGGTTTTGACTGCTTGCAGCGGACCGCAGTGGTTGGCTTTGCTTGGCTATGGTTAGTGCGGCGTGGGACTGCGTTGGAGGACGGCACTTGCAGCAATGACATCGAGGGACGACTAGGCTTGCAGCGGACCATGGCGAGTTGCTCAGCTTGGCTGGCCTATTCGGTGCGGTACATCGTCGGAAGAGGGCGCAAGTGATTTCTCTGGCTTGCTGACATGACGGTGGAGGCTATTTGCGCGGGTGAAGCAACGAGGCGAAGTTGACCTGTGGCGGCAGTTTGGCTGATCGATGGAGATCTTATGGAGCGGGGCAACATTGCTCACCACTCTATCGGTGACAAAAAAAACGGATCCGTGACGTGGAGTACTATAGCGAGCGTGGTAAGATCCCCGCGCATGATGTTTCTTCGAGTCGACGAGAGCGAGGTAGAGTCCAACGACGGATGTAGCGAGGCCCCCACGCGTTGTGTTATCGTGGTGGCGACTGCGAGGCAGCCTGCGAGAGGTTCGGATTCGGTGGTATCACTTTGTCAGGTGGAGTGTGGTGTTGCAGCGGCACTATAGCGGAGGGTCCCTCATAGCGGTAGCCTTCTCGGTGCGGTGCAGTCTACTTCTATCAGTTCCCTGTCGACGCAGGACCACGCCTGGAGGTTTCGATGACTACATGAACGTGAATGTTGCCGCGGAAAGGCTTCGGCTCTGCTGCCGTTGTTGGACAGAGTTAAATCCGCTTGAGATGTGTTGAGTCCGGCGCGTGTTGATGTTCCAATCCAATGGTGGACGTGTTGTTAAAGTGCAATGGCGTGGTGCGGCATGTGTTGATGACCAATCCAACCTGCCGGTGTTTGTATTATTTTTTCATTTGTTATTTTCATGGGCTTCGTCTCCTTTTTAATATAATTCGCAGCTTTGCTCCTGATTCATTTAAAAGAATTAGTAGCAGCGGTGCTAAGGGGGTGTTTAGATCTTTAGTCCGGAAGTTCATGTTATATCGAATATTCGGAGGCTAATTAGGAGGACTAAACATAAGCTAATTATAAAACCAATTACACAGATGGAGGCTAATTCGCAAGACAAATCTATTAAGTCTAATTAATCCATATGTGCGATTAGTTTTTAAATTAAATCTATATTTAATATTTATAGTTAGTATCTACACGTTGGGCAGAAACTAAAGAAAGCCTAATGTAATCCAGCTGCATGCTGCCTCCCACGTCGGCGACGGTGGAGGGGACAGGTCGTCGCCGGGGCGCGAGCCCCCCTCCTTTGACTGGCTGGGGCGCACGCGCCGCCAACGGATGGGACAAACAAAGCCCTAGTAGCTGTACTGTGGGCCCCGCGGCCTCGAAGCCAGTCGGACAGGGAACGGCCATCTAGGGCACCCGTACTGCATCTGCCAAAGCCACTGTAGACACGTCTTGGTCTCCGGGAGAGATGAACGGCGCCTCTCAAAATGTGCGCGCAGGAGCACGAGCAAGGGAGAAAGAGGAAGCGTGGCAGTGGAAAGGAAGCGGCAGGACGGCAAGAGAGAAAAGGAAGCGTGGCCGGCCTGAACCGAACGCCGGTCGACGAGAGCACGCCGGACGCGACACGGCGGCGGCGGCCGGATGGCACGGCACGTTGCTCCGTGCACGGGACGGGAGAGATGGGTGTCGGCGACGCAGGGAGCACCGGCAGGAGACCGTGGATCATCAGTGGATGGATGGATTGGCCGGGAGCCCCGCCTGGGTCTCAAACCTCGTGCCTGGGATTCCTGCTTGCATAATTTGCATCCTCTGCAATCGCCGATTGTCCTCAAGTCCTGACATGGAACAACGGCCCGTCGGCCCCCATGTCCCCGTGCATGCTCTCTGTTTGGGTTGGGCATCGATCATCATCCGTCCCATCTCTCAACACGCTCCAACCGATCGATCAACTCCATGGACAAGACATATAGACAAAGCGATGCAGGAAGTTCACAATCAGAGCAGCCAGTACAGCAGCTGACATGTGTTCACAATCTGCTTCGATCGATAACACAATATTTCTGGCTTACTTCAATCTGAAACCGAGTGTTACTGGCGTCTTGCGCACACATTTCTGGCTCATTGCAGCTGCACTGTGCCTTGGATCTAAACACCCCCGAGAGTAAAGAGTACGTACTCCAACAATCCACGAAGGAACACGCAGCGCAGCAATCATCATCATCATCATACATTGATTTTCAGTCAGGTGCAGTGTGCAACCAAGGATGCGGCAATGTGGGCCTTGAATCGCACAAACAAAATTCATCACATTATTAGTTTTACAGAGGTGTTGCCAGTAGATTCAACTCTCATGACCTCGAGATCAACCAGTTATCACGATGCACAATACTAGGTTACTACCTAATAAACAGTTAAACTGCATTATCCGCACACCATTGCAGTCGCACAAACTATACGTTCAGTTATTCACAGTGCATACTTCTGGACGAGCCAAAACTTGCACTCCCCTGCCCTTCCTTCCTATCCCGAGCTCTCACAAGGATCCAGCACGCAGAATTCTGTCCAGGTCAACCTCAGCAGCTGAACCGATGCATTTACCAACTGGCAGACACATTCTACATGCTGTGCTGCCCGGATTCGAACAATCCCCAACAGGGGCGGCAACCAGAAACTCTTGCTTTCCCCTCCATTCTTATGCCCTAGTAGATCTTTGCCCTCGAAATTCCAGTCCTTTTTCCAATTTTCAGAGTAAATTCCCATAATTTAATTTCTTTACTGTCTCCAGCCATTGAACAAAACTTCATCAGTAACAAAACTGCAGGCGTGGCATTAAACCACCAGCATAAGGCCTCATGTACGCCATTATTTGATTATTGGGTCTAGTTCTGAATTCCATCATGATGTCTTGACAAGCGTAATGTGTTTTCATAATCATCAACCAGAGTTTTCCTTCTCTTCAGATGATAAGCTGTATAGCAAATCACTTCCTTTGTAGCTTGTCACACCGGGACCAGAACTGAACAAGTGCTGATTGTTAGGAACAGCCAACAATGTTGATGATGCTTTGCCACTGCCAGCACGCCAGACATCGAAATCTGTATTTTCCAGGAGACCGTTGGAGGCGATCCTTGCATCTTGGAATGGTGCGATGCATTTTCCCTTCGCAAACTTAATGCAAGCCTCCTTTGCTGCCACGAGACAAGCAGACATCTCTTGCTCTTCACATCTCTCTCTTTCTTCGTAATCAGTCGGGGCAGCTCCAAATAAGCCTTTCCACCAGGGGGGTTTGCATTTGCGTGACGCAGTGATTGAGCACCCAGATCGTGCACCAGCCTGCAAAGTTGTTCAGCAACATATGGTTATTATTGCATCTTAAAGGGGAAAAATAATGGAACTTGTGTGTGTTTCATATGCATGTAACGTGCGTGTGCATATGCATTGTAAGTTGTAACGGCTGGTTAGTTAGGGAGAGTGTCATCGCCGTGGTGACTGCACGCTCCGCTAGGCTAGCGCAGACATGCAGGCATGATGACCTGCTAAACTGGATTGTGGATCCACTGACCATGCAATAGTGCAAATCTGCTCCCTTATATGGAACAGGACCCCATAGAGGGCGGTGCGTTTTGGCAAACGCTTTCAGAAAAGGTTTCTTGTGAAACATAATATAGACAATTAAGTACACCACACGAACTATAGCAAGCGCAAAATGTGAATAATATATGCAACAGAAATGAAATATATGACAAGCAGCCTTTCAGGTCTGCAGGGCGCTTGTATCACTGGATGCAGTGACTAAGCACCCTGATCGTGCACTAGACTGAAAAGCTACGTAACATCAACGACATCTTGTTATTGCATTTTTAGGGGGAAAAGGGACTCTTATGAAATACAATCTAGCACTAAGTACACCACACAAATTAAAGCATGCATCAAATTCAAGTGATACATGCAGCACAAATGAAATATGACAAGTGCAGCCTATCAGATCTGCAGGAGCAATGTTTCTACTACAGGAAATACAGTCATGCATAAAAGCAGCATAACTAGATTTGAGAAAATTTGAATTTACTTCTGAGATCATGACATGTGTAGCTCTTCAAAGAGCAACACGATGACATGAAATTTGACAAAAGTTTCTCGGTAGATAATGTGACCATTTTATATTTACATAAAGGCCAGTAACACACGGGAGAATCACCAAACCTCATACAGTGTGTTCTAACTGCTAACTGTGATACCCACGTGTCAATTACAAATCGTCTGTTTAGGTGTTGACACTATATTAAATGAAAAATCCAACATGAGAAATGCATTTGCCACTTGTACTGTGGAACAGTGTCAACCACAACAACTAAAGCTAAGCAGCCATGAGCTGGTTTGCTCCATTTACTATATGCAGCTGCTATACTTACTGACTGGCAGAACCTGAGCCAGCCACCTCGGCCAGTTGCAATGGTAAATTCACATTTTAGATATGAAAGAAAAAGAAAAGGAACACAAATAAACTGCCTGTCTCAGACATGAAACCAAAGATCAATAGCATCTGAAACAGAACTGAAGTGAATTTAGATTTCAATTGAAGAAGAGAACATAAGTTGCATATAACTGGGAAGGTAAATTCTGAATAAGAGAAAACATAACTCCTCTGACTGAAAAGTACAGTTATATTGTGTGTGTAAAAGCATGCATATAGATAATGTCATGGAAAAACTGTTGGGGAGATTATTCTCCCTAAAGACAGAGCAGCAGCATTTGGTTGGGCTGCTGGGCTGTGCAGATTTGGTTTGTCAATTTCGACCTGGAAAGCCTGGCTCGTGATAAACATTGGGTGTACATTTAGCTTTTATTTATAGTGAAATCAGGTAGAGCCCCGACCTCCATCTCTTGGGTGGCATCATTGCTTATGGTGGTTTTTGTTTAGATCACATGGATTTCCCTACACTGGCAACAAGTTTGTGAAGTCGTACAAGTTGGAAGCAAGCGTGATACCCGATTTTAAAATAAAATCAAGTGCTTCAGGATAAAATTTTATACATACAGTGACATCTGTTGTACAGGTTGGATAGTTCTACGTACAGGGCTGGACACCAAGATATATCTGATATGGAGAGTACGATGAAGGACGGCATGGTCTACATGGAAAGGCAAGAACTAGTCGAGGATTAGAAAACTCTCTGTAGTAACAGAGTAGGACATTCCTAGCCACATCCGACTAGTATTCTTGTAAACAACCAACGTGTAACCCTGCCCCTGATAATATAAGGTGGGCAGGACCCCCTCCAAGACATCGCAACTCAAACAATCCAATATAACACACAGGACATAGGGTATTACGCAATCTTGCGGCCTGAACCTGTCTAAATCATGTCTTTGTTCACTATCGAGTTCCTGATCTTGGCGAGTCCCACACACTAAACACTACCTCGGGCACCCCCTCGGTTGGTTGATGGGTCTAAACACCAACAGCTGGCGCGCCAGGTAGGGGGACTCGCCGAAAATCCTTGGTGAATTCAATGGCACCAATCGTCATCAAGCTCGTCATCTCTTTCAAAAAAGGCATGATGTTCATTTTCGGCTCCTGGATCTGCATCGCAGACGGTGCTGGCAACTTCCACCGCCATATTGCGCTGGCCCCGGAGAAGAAGCAACATGCCACAAATCTCCGGTGCTTAGCTTTGGAGGATCTTGTCAAAACATTTCGGCGAAAGTTTGATCTCTGACCTAACAAGAGGTTGGGGGAGCGATTTTGAGTACAACTCGACTCCTTCCTCCAGTCGGACTGTTTCACACGAGCAGGCGCCAAGCCATCGTGCGAATCGGATTACAATATAATTCGAGTCTCGTTCGGATTCCGCAACGCGGCTTCTACATACCAAGCTGCCCTGTCCAGATCGCAGTCCATCATGGACGACCCTGATTACTACTCAGATTCGATCAAGGAGCTCGACTACTACTCAGATCCGATGGAAGACCTCGACTATTACTCGAATCCAGTTGAAGAAACTACTTTATTAGGTCCGCATCAGGACCTGATGATCACATCTACTCCGCAAGGTAGATTCGTCTACTAGCCTAGCATGAAGCCTCTTGCCACGATCAACGAGGCATGTCTCATCGCCTATCTTGATACTCTCCCGTATCAGGAAGGAGCTTCTCTATCGCCTATCTACGAAGAAGGTGGTATCACGGGGGCATCACCTCAAGTTCGGACAGTTACTCTCCGGGGCGACAACTCTGCGTCCTCATCACCGCTGCCACAACAAGAGATGCCGCGACGCCAGATCAGAACGCTTGTTGTGAAGATCTTTTTTTTATCGCTTACGGTTTCGTAATAGTGATATTTCCATAGGAAACTCAGTTTTGAAGAAATGGGAAATGAGATAAGCAACGAATAACAACAGGACCTAGCAGGGCACCATGTTCTGCGGAGCAGAGTTACGCACACAACAGAAAAAGCACACCGAAACGGAGCACCGAAACAGAGCATTGGATCAGTACTTTCATTGCACGCCGAAATAGAGCATGTGTGTCCTAGTTGCGAACCGACTATGCATAGATACTGACTTCTATGCTCTGACGTCTCACCGGCTCACATGATGATAAACGTGAAAAGCTGCAAATTACGCAAAAATACAACAGCAGGTGTGGTAGGTGAGATGTCACCAATTTTCCATCGTGCTAGAATCTCAAGGGAAAAAATACAGCATCTCCTAGAGCGACAATCACAAAGCTATACCTGTGACATTTCCATTGAAAACTGAGTAAAAAAACATCACCACTTATAGGAGTGGTACACAGATCATTTGCATGTGTCCAGGATTCATTTACTCATAAGGCCGGGCAATTTGATCTCTTCTCTGCAAATGTGAGGAAACCGAGGAACTTTTTAACAAGGAGCAACTTGTCATGGGCGTTAACTCAAAATCTTTTCTCCAGCTCGCTATTCCTCAGGTGAATCCGAGACAGACACTGGAAAAAATATATTTTTGCAGTAGTCTCTGACAGGCAGGCTGGCACACCTTAGTCCATGGTCCATCACTTCAATCTGAGAAATATAATGTTCAAAATAATCTGAGAAATCTGGGGGGGGGGGGGGGGGGGGGGGGGGATGCAAACGAAGCTCGGAAGAAAGGGAAATAGAGAGAAGCAAGGAATGACAGCAGAAGCTAGCGCACCTCAATCATATAGATTTATAACATGGCGGGGATGATTGGGATGCATTTCAGCTGCATACGTCAGTGCAGCCTTGGCTTGCTCCACC
The DNA here is from genome assembly GCF_000263155.2 of Setaria italica. Taxonomy (NCBI): domain Eukaryota; kingdom Viridiplantae; phylum Streptophyta; class Magnoliopsida; order Poales; family Poaceae; genus Setaria; species Setaria italica. The sequence goes on along the minus strand of NC_028457.1, from coordinate 34,229,705 downwards.
TCCTCCTTGCTAGTACCATCACATCCCAGGTAAGCCATGACATCCTGCAGCGATGGCAGGTTCCCAATGCCCAAGTCGATGGAAAGAATAACAGCAGAAGCCTTGGCTCAGTCATATAGATATATATCATGGCGGGGATGATTGGGATGCATTTCAGCTGCATGCGTCAGCGCAGCATTGGCTTGCTCCACCTCCTCTTTGCTAAAGCCTTCACATAGCAGGGCAGCCCTGACATATTGCATCGATGGCAGGTTCCCCAAGCCCAAGTCGAGACTACCATCCCACAGATAAAACAAGAACCAAAGCTCTCCGAGCCTTGGCATTGCTCCATGCTGAAATACCACTGGCCACACAAATTGCTGGAAGTAACACCTTACAAGGCATGGGAATGCACCACCAACAACAACGAATCCCCTAAGGATACCGAGGTTCTTATTGTCCACCTCCAGATATAAAGAGCGGAGAGCTGGCAACCTCCCAAGGATTTCGAGATCAACCTGATGTAGCTCCCTCACAGCGATGGATAGCCCGATGAGATCCAGAAGAAGCGATGGATTCACCCAAGCCGGCAGTGTTGAAAACCAACAACTACGTATTGTACGCAATACACGGAGATGTCGAGGGGCAACCCAGGCATCCAATCCGCCAATGTTGCGTTGACCAGGATCAACTCTGATACGTGTTTCCTGCATCTTTTGTAGCCCCAACAGCTTGTCGTTCCACTCGTCCAATCCAATATGCAGCTGCCTCAGTTCAGTTAGCTGGCCCAACTCTTCTATAATGTTTACGGTGGAGTCATAAATGCCTAACAATAACAACTGTTCAAGGCATGCCAGGTTTCCAATTCCGTTTGGCACTGTTGTAGACCGGTCAATGTATAGGCACATCAACTTTTTTAGCTGGACAACACTCGAAGGCAACCTAGAAATTTTGTTGAGCGTTACATCCAATGTTTGTAGAAACTGCAGGTTTCCTATTTCTTCCGGGAGCTGAGAAATACCTGTGTGACATAGTCCCAAGTACCTCAAGTGATGCAGATTCCCAAGGTACTTAAGGCTACTATCAGCTTGTGAAAGGTCGCAATCCTCTAAATCCAGAACACGTAAAACTCGGGAGCAGCCAAAGAACCGACGCTAGAGAAACCGCAGCTGGAAAGACAACAACTGACCTTGCATGTTGCAAGTTCCATGTAGCTTGAGCCATCATGTGACTTTCCTCACCATTTTGAAGGGACAACCTTTGAATCTTATTTGACTAAGATGTGCCTCCTATATTACTTAGAACAGTAACAAAGTTTTCTTCACTTAACAATGAGCGGATAAGATCAAGCACCATATCATGTACACGACACCTTGATACCATATCATCTGAACTATCATGTATTGGTTGGATCATGCTTCTGTTTATAAGCTCATTGAAGTAACTCTCTCCGAGTTCAAATAGGCTCTTCCCTGGTTTTTCACATTGGATAAAACCTTCACCTATCCACATCATTATCAAACGATCTTTCTCAATTTCATAATCTTCAGAAAAACATGCTCAAATATAACAAGCAAGCCCTTAACTGGCATGGTAGCTCATAATAGCTAAATGACAAAATCTCTCATATTCTCCATATCTAGATTGTTTTCCAGACTAGTACCTACAGAATTGTATACCTCATACCACTCCATTTTATTTCTTGCTTTGCAAGCTAGGAAACTAGCCATTGTAATAATAGCTAAGGGCACACCAGCACATTTCTCCAGGATTTTATCAGATACTTCAGCCAACTCATCGTTAGGACATCTTTCTTCTTCTTCATCGTTGTCTTTGTTGTCATTACCAAATATTCTTCTAAAAAATAGTTTCCGAGAGTTGTTTAGACAAATGGGCTGCAACTTGTAAGCACAGCCAGCTTGTTCAGCAATATTGAGATCACGAGTAGTTGTGATTATTTTATTTCCAACATTATTACCAGGCAAAGCACGTTTAATCATTTTGAAGTCTGAGAGTTTCCATATGTCATCAATAACAACGAACTACCTGTACCAGATAATTCAAGAAAGCCATGTTACTAGCAAATTAAACTTTATAATAAGTTAGTTTTTTCTCCTATAGAATGTTTAATTAAGCTATGCTAACTAGAGGGCTAACATGCATACTTAACTAGCATCCATACTTAACTACAAATTTTAGAACAAGACAAAATCATAATTACAAGCGTGCAAAGTATTAGCACTAGTCTCGTAATAAGAGGCATAAGGATAACTAACATGCATACTTAACTAGCATCCATACTGGTGAATAATACTTGGAGACCTACCACTACTGGCTCACATTATGAGTTAGCATGGATAACATATCCATATCAGTTTCAAATTTACTACACATATGAGCTGATAATGAGGAGCCTGTTTCTTCTAGTAATGAAATCTGATTACTAGGTGCTATTTGAAAATACAAACAAACAAAAAGATAGATATAAACAGATGCCAATAAAGTGTACTGAAATGCTTTCATACCTCTAATTCTCGAGGAATTCTCTGAGCTCTCTGGCAACATCGCTGCTCTTGTTACTTTCCCTCCCGACAAGTTGTTAGAACATGTGCTTGAGTAATTTTTCCAGGTCGGGTGTCTGAGATACCGAAAGAAAAGCTCCGACTCAAATTGTGCTCTAAGCTTTTTATACACCACATCAGCAAGAGTTGTCTTTCCCAGGCCTCCAAACCCAACAATGGAAATTATCTTGTCTTGCTGCTTGGAAACTTCATTGCCTTCCATCAGAATCCGAATTATCTCATCTCTTGCCTCCTCAATGCCAACGATCTCAGTCACCTTATCGTACTGATAAAGTAATCGAGGGTCGATTGGGACATGCTTAGCCACATTACTGTTTGATAACTTGCACCGATCATGCCGCTTGGCCACCTCTTCAACACGGCTCTTGATGTCTCTGATTTCAGTAGCAATGCCATGGCGAACCATGACCTTTCTGAACAAACCAACACTTCTATCAATGAACTTCTTGATGCCACGCAGCTTGGCCTGCTCATTGCCCTCTCCACGGACCATGAATGTGTCAATATTGTCCTCTATATCGTAGGACAGCTCTCTCAAATCCTTGGCCCAAATCTTGTCCTGAATGTCAAGCTGGTCAGCCGGTGTGTTGGAGACTTTCTCAAGAGCACCCTTCATGCTCTCGAGCTCAGCTTGGAGGAACCTGATCTCTCCCTTCACCCCCTTCTGCAGCTTGTACTCACCGACGAGCAGGTCAGTAGGTCACCAAGCTTGGCGATGACGCTCGGCAGTGCCCCTGTCACCACCTCCATGGCCGGATCTGCCTCTGGGCTCAAGGAGCGAGATTGTAGTGTGTATGTGTGAGCTATGAGCAGCAGTGGTGTATCGAGTTCAATGGTAGTGCTCAAGCTATGTATTGAACCAAACGACGCCTCGGTGCTCTTGCGACGTGAAAAAAAAACCTGGCATGGCTGTACGCATGTCTGCCAGCTCGATCGGATGCAGATGCCAACGCCCAACAAAAAATTGGTGGTCCGTGGCAGGTGCACCTGGCGCACCTTGGATGCCGCTGCCAGTGCCTCTGGATTGTTTTTCCTATACTATATTTCCTATTAAGAAAATAAATGTTAGAAAATTTTTAAAATTATGAGAAAATCATTGTTTAATTATTCTTTCTAATCACATCCTGAAATTTAAAATTTCTAGGTGTGACAGCACTCCGCAGAGAAAACCAACAGAAATATTTGACTTAGTCATAATTTTAGTTCTTGTAACTTCCATGTGGTGTCCATTTATGGCGTTCCAATTTTCTGATCCATCTTCTTGAGCAGTAATCGGATTCTCACACTCTAGCTTCTATGTCGTAGTAGTAGCGGCATCACAGAAACAAGTAAACCATTGTAGCCAGGGGCGGATCTAGGGCCCGAGCTGCCCGGGCTGCAGCCCGGGGCGAAACCATGGAGTTCCTTTAACATATGTGGTGTTTAACCTAGTAAAATGAGGCTTAGGAGACAAGATTAGACTGTTTTGAACGTGATTCATCAGCTCAGCCCGGGATGCAGCTCCGTTCTGAATCCGCCCCTGATTGTAGCAATCTGAAGCGTTATGGTTACCTTACAGACAGTATCTTCCAACGAGAAGTGATTGATACTAAGAAGTATCGATCAATAGTAATAATCTTACATAAGTAGTTTTGTTTAGATGATCAAGCGGTTTATAGTTTAAAATAACCACAGTGGCCAATGAGATATAAAGTTATTGCTTGGAGAAAGCTAGACATGGAATAGAAGACAGAGAACTATCAGTCAATCAAACCAACAGATTGACAGACAAGAAGAAAAATAACATGTACTAGTTAGAGCTACTAGAACTAGACAATTACCTGAATAACTGAACAATTAACTGATATGGTACTGATCAGAGGGTGATGAGGATGCGCCGATGCAAGTTTTGTTGCCTCCAACATCAAGAGAGGTTCAACAGAAACGGGTGCAGTCCCTAGCATCAAGTTTCTTCTCTCTTTCCATGTGATCAATAGCTGCAAATAAGACATGTTTTCTGAGAAGAATAAGGCAGACATCAGACCCCTCTCCACAGCCAGCGACATACCATGAGCAGAGAAGATCAAAGCTAAAGGATGCTATATGCAACAACAGAGGAGCAGCTGGAAACTGAAGAGAACTCCCTGCTGAAAGCTTCGTCTTCGTCTTCGTTTTATGCTAATTCTCTATGGAAGTTAAGTAATGTAGAAGCATCCAGGGCTGCTGGACCACGTCTGTGATGAAACTAAAATCCATCCAGGCAGGCGGTAATTAACGAAAGCCTTGCCATGGCACAATAAACAAAGGGCCACTTGTTCGTATGGTATCAATATCAGACAAGACTTTTCAGAAACCCAACGACTAATTCCATCCTTGTTCAAGAAGCCATCAAGTCTAAGGAGACGAAAACAAATTAACCACTCCATTGAAAGCAACATATATGCTACCAACTCTTTTGAATATCTAGTTGATCAGAACGACCTTAACATTAAGTAAACCTTGGCCTTTGGAAAATCGTGTTGAGGAGTAGATTCTAATCAAGTCGATCTTGGTTTGCACAGATATAGCCTGCGTTCCAGACCTGCAACTAGCCATGAAGTACACACCCACGATCTCTCAACACTCGTAGAGAAACCTTTCCCAAGAACCCAGATCGAGGGGTCTGCAGCCACAAACCATCGCAAGCTCCCTCCCCCTCGAGAAATTTGAGATCTCCCCGTTCCGTTCCCCACGCGCTGCCGGTCTTCTCCCTCTGCCTCCGCGGGTTGGGTAAGTGGGCGGAAACCCTTCTATTCTTGCGGACTTCAACTTGGTTGTATTGGGAGCTGCTGCTGGCATCCCTTCAGGACTTCCAGGTTAGTGCTTTTACAAGCTCAACTGCTTTTAGAACACAAATATGCATTTACATTGATCTGTTGAAAATAATGATTATCATTACTTCTTGCAAGAGGTGCTTTGACTAATATATTACTGTGACCATTTCTTATCTGAAAAGTTATGTGTTCTTCAACAGAGTGAGTGAAATTTACACGTTGTCTGGAAAGGAAAAATTACATTGGTTCTCATTGACAGTATTTTGTGACTTACAGAAATGGGTGATCAAGAAAGTGGAGTTGAAGACCTAGAGCGCATACTTAGCGATGTGAATGCAGAACCCATCACGATACCATATGCGGTAATAAAATCAGTTACAAAAAACTTTGCTCAGGTTATCGGTGATGGTGGGTTTGGAGTGGTTTACCTGGTATGCTATTGGATCTTGTTTGCCTTGCATGTTATGTTAAACAGGGAGGTTAACAGTGGTATACTTGCCTTGCATGTTATGTTAAACAGGGAGGTCTTCGAAGCGGGATGGTTGCTGTGAAGAAGCTTTCCATATCAGAAAGTTTTACTGATAAGCAATTTTTGGACGAAGTTGCTTGTTTAAAGAGGGTAAAGCACAAAAATATTGTAAAATATATAGGCTACTGTGCAGATACACAAGGATATCTGATGGAAGTAGATGGTAAACAGAGGATTGTTGAGGTGCAGCAAAGATTACTCTGCTTTGAGTATGTACCAAATGGAAGTCTTCACCATTATCTTCAAGGTATAAATTTGCAATATTATATTCACCATGTCAACTCACAAAACAAGTACCTCATGATATCAGTTATCCATTCACCTGATTGTGTGAGAAGTGAGAAGTGGCTAACTTTCAAAAACTTTATCATGCCTAGAAATTTGCACTAGTTACTGCCGTGTATTAATTCCAGCCCTTTGGAATAGTTTTAAAAATTTTGAGGCATGTGCTCCACTCAGATAATATACTGGGGATAATAAGTTTCAACAACTCCCAGAGTTCAATGCTCTTAACATCCACTGTGAGAAGTGTATAGTGTTTGTAATCCAAATATTTTGAATATGAAAGTTTCATTTACGGTTTGCTCCTTTTGTTTGTGAAAATTCACTATGAACAATGGCACGTTAATAATTTGAGTGCTCCTTTGTTCACTTGTACAGAAAGCATTGGTGGATATGAATGGAGTATTCGTTATAAAATAATTAAGGGAATTTGTCAGGGTTTGCATTATCTGCACCAAAGACGCATTAATCATTTGGATCTCAAACCTGCAAATGTGTTGCTGGGTGCTCACATGGAGCCAAAAATTACAGATTTTGGTCTGTCAAGGTGCATTGATGAAAACCAGTCCACAATATTCACTACCAACTTGCGTGGAACACCGTAAGCTCATCTTATCGAGACCTCATTGTCTTTCTTGAAACCAAATCTGTGAATTTTACACCGTAATGCTTCAAACCATTTTATTTCCTGCAGAGGATATATCGCACCAGAATTCATAGATAAACAAAAAATATCTTTCAAGTCAGATATATTCAGTTTGGGCATTATCATGACAAGGCTGTTGATAGGGAGTAACGAGAGTATTGCTGAAAATGTGAGAATAATTTTCCTGCCTTTTTAATACTTTTTGACTTATGCCTTACCGATTGATATACTTACACCCAAAGGCTTTGCTTCAAAAGTTCACAAAGGAACCTGAAAGACAGGGAACAATTGCCATGCCCCAATATGCTGATCCATCTCCTCTTGTTTGGATTCCTTGCATAATATTAGTCAGTGTTTTGCCAACTTGTGTATGACCAGAGAGACAAAAAAGGCTTATCTTTCACGGTTTGCCTCTAGTTCAGATTGCCTCTAGCTTAAGTATTGTTCCCAGGAAAGAGCCACCAAAAGAAGGTGAACTCGAGCAATACTAATCTGACAAAATGAACACTGGTAAACAGGCATCTGGCAGAGCGCTGCCTGTTGCGTAGGAAGTACCGGTGGGAAACAGGGGGTCGAGGCTTGAAGGAAGGGCGACGGGGAGGCGCCGTGCTGTTCACACAACGTCGAGCAGGGAGATGAGGAAAACGTGGGAAGCTGGGCAACGATATCTTTCTGATATGATTGCTTGATTAATCCCTAGTATAATTGGGTTTATATATCACCCCTAAAAGGAAAATCCTAACTGATTACTCCTTGGCCAAGCAAGGCCTGAACTAACTCTATCTCTTTCTTATCCTAATCCAACTCTAACTGGGCTCATCCACTTCAGGCGCCTGGGCTTGCTGCTGCTGCATGCGCCTCCTGTAGGGGATGCCCACCATAACATCTCTCCCCGCCTTGGCAAACAACTCGTCCTCGAGCTGAAACTCCGGGTAGGACTGCTTGAATTGTGTCAACGGTTCCCAGCTTGACTCTCATTCATGCCAGCCCACTGAACACGAACATCCTAAATGCCGTGCCGAACCCTAGCCTATAGTACCTTGGTCAGCAGGGGAAGGAAACGGCCATTCTCCAACGCAGGAAGTGGAGGAGTTTGTACCGGTGGATCACCATGGAATCACTTGAGGAGGCTCCACATGGAACACATCATGAATCTGGGCACCAGCAGGAAGGTGCAGCCGATAGGCAACCTCGCCAATGCACTCCAGAATCTGAAACGGCCCTGCATATTAGGGCCCCAACTTTCCCTTTGGACGATCAACCAAGGACAGGGCTTGGCGGTGAAGAAGACGCAGCCACATCCAGTCCCCAACAGCAAACTCCAACTCCCTGTGATGGTCATTGTAGTAGCGCTTGGAGTATTCATGTGCTTGCAGCAAGCGATCTTGAACTTCAATGAGGAATATGTCGTGTTCCCTTAGCAATTCCTCCACCTCAGGTAGTGCTGCTGTACCTGGCGAATATGGTACCATGGCCGGAGGTGGGCGACCGTAAACCACATGGAACGGGGACGTCCGGAGGGCTGAATGGAAGGATGTGTTGTAGCAATACTCGGCCCAAGGCAGCCAAGCCAAGCAACCCACGCCCGAGGGCAATCACCGGTGATGCACCGAAGACCGAACGAACTCCCAGACTAAGCGGAGATCATGGGGAATACCGAAATCAGCGCACAGCCACTGGAGAGTCTTCTGAACCCCTTCATGACCGACCGTGTGCGCCAGATGGAGCACCATGCAAGCATGCTCCGACACTTCAGGAAGAAATATGCGGCCACCATAGAGAACCAGGCCATCTTGGACACTCCAAGGATCACCTAGCCGGCCAGCCAGAATGTCCTCTTGGGCTGTACGCAGCGCATCTATTTTGTCCGTGTCATGCTTGATGTCGTCCAATAGCTGAAAGGATAGACCAGAAATTGCCTGTACTACTACCCTCTGGGGTATCACGGCGTGACAATGCATCAGCCACTATATTCAGACAGCCCGAGCGGTACTCGACGGCAAAATCATAACCAAACAGCTTGCTGATCCATTGGTGCTGAGGGATAGTAGAGAGACGCTGATCCAACATGTACTTGAGACTGTAATGGTCAGTGCGGATGATGAAGCGGCAGCCCCAAAGATAAGGCCGCCAATGACGCACAGCTTGGACTAACCCAATCAATTCTCGCTCATATGCCGCAATTTTCAAGTGTCGAGCAGCAAATGGCCGGCTGAAAAACGCAATAGGACGAGCTCCCTGGTGCAAAACAGCACCAAACCTGGACCCTGAAGCATCACAATCCACTAGGAATTCCTTGTCAAATGTGGGTAGCTGCAAAACAGGAGCTGTGAACAGCGCCTTCTTCAATGCGGACATGGCTGTTTTAGCCTCAGTGGACCATAGAAAACCCTCATTGCGCAGGAGCTTAGTCAATGGCTCGGCAATGATCCCAAAATCCTTGATGAATTTGCCATAATATCCTGTGAGGCCGAGGAAACGGCGGAGGCTGCAGGCTGACCGTGGGGTCGGCCAAGTAGTCACAGCAGCCACCTTGTCCGCATCCATAGCCACACCATCCCCCGAGATGACATGGCCAAGGTAGGCGACGGACTGTGCTCCAAATGAGCACTTGGAGCGCTTTGCAAACAGTGAATTGGCACGGAGCGTGGCAAGGACAGCATGCACATGTTGCAAATGCTCCGCCCAAGTGTTAATGGAGGTTAAAATGTCATCAAAGAACAAAGAACAAAATAGCGGAGAAACGGTCGAAGCACCTCATTCATGAGACTCTGGAAGGTCGCCGGTGCATTGGTCAAACCAAACGGCATCACCAAGAATTCGAAGTGACCATGGTGTGTGCGGAACGCCGTCTTCTCAATGTTGTCCGGGTGGACACGGACCTGATGATAGCCTGAACGGAGGTCCAGCTTGGTGAAGAAACGGGCACCTCGTAGTTCATCCAATAACTCATCCACCACCGGAATAGGAAACTTGTCCTTGACAGTTATGGAGTTGAGAGCTCGATAATCTACACAAAAGCGCCATCGGCCTTCTTCACAAGCAATACAAGTGCTGAAAATGCTGAGGTGCTTGGGCGGATAATGCCTTGTTCCAACATCATCTGACACTGCCACTCGAGCTCATCCTTCTGAAACTGTGGGTATCGATAAGGCCAGACTACCACCGGAGCTGTGCCAGGCAATAAGTGGATATGATGATCACAGGCGCGTGATGGAGGCAGACCAGACGGGTCCTGAAACACATCTTCAGATTCCAGCAGCAATCGATCCATTAAATCAGCACCCACACCACTAACGGCGCGCACTGCGGGCTCCTAAATATCATCTCGGGCAGATCCAATTCCCTTCCAAAATACCCGACGGTCACCAGGCTAGAAAGCCATACACAGATCATCGAAATCCCACAAAATCAGGCCCAAAGAACTGAGGTATTCTACCCCCAGAATCATACCGAAGGAGCCCAAGGGAATGGCATAGCAGCTGATGGAAAACGCCTCCATGCTGATGGTGATAGGAACGTCCAGGGCACGGCCTTCACAGGCAATCTTGTCGCCGTTGGCCACGCCGACATGCAGACCCATACACGGGTAGATGGGCATGCCCAGGTGATAGGTGGTAGCACTGTTGACAAAGTTGTGGGTGGATTCAGAGTCGAGAAGACCACGCCCTTGTACTGGATGTTGAACTGCATCGTATCCTCAGTTCGGATGCCAGTAAACACATGGAGGGAGATGATTGGCGTGGCTTCATCCATGTTGTGGTCAGGGGACTCCTCGTCATCGTAGTCTGCAACCTTAATGTAGAAGAGGCGCTAGCAGTGGTGGCTGCAGGACATACTGCTCGTCACAATTATAATAGAGGTCCTGCTTGCGGTGATCCTGGAGCTTGACCAGGGACAGCCGATGGAACAGGCGTGATAGGGCAGCGGCGCCCGGTAGTGGGGGAGCTGGCGCTGTTGCTATAGATGTCGGAGGAGCACCGCGCGGTGCTGCTGGAGCAGGGAAGGATGGCCAGGCTGATGAGCGAGGTGGCCGGCTGGGAGTAGAATCCTCCGGTGCGAGGGAACAGTGCTTATAAGCCCGCACCAAAGACATGGCTGCCTGCAGGTCGTCGGGGTCCTAGAGCTCAACATCGATGTGAATCCGCTCTGGGAAGCCAGCCGTGAAGAGCTGCACCTGTTGACGAGGCGCCAAGCGATCAGCATGGCACAGAAGAGCGAGGAAACGCTCCTGGTACTCGGCCATCGTGGAACGGAACTGCAGCCACGCCAGCTCGCCCAAGGGATTACTCCAGAGAGGTGGACCGAAGCATTGATTGCACAACATCTTGAAATCAAACCACGACAGAGGCCCAGAGTTGCATTCCAGCATGAAGTACCAAGTCTAGGCCATCCCCGTCATGTGATACGACGCCAGCCAGACTTTATCCTCCTCCAAGGTGTGTTGGCAGCAGAATCCATAGGGCATTTCTCCACCTCAGCGATGCAAAGGTGCTGAGCGGCGAGCTGCTTGGAGATGTCCACCGATTGACATTGGATGGTGAGCAAGATGGAGTGGCTGCCCTCTGGTTGGGCGCTGGTGGAACCAGCGGTGACGGCATCCGGATCAGGGGACTCAGCGCCCGGCACCCCTGGTACCAGATTGGTAGAGCGCTGCCTGTTGCATAGGAAGTACTGGTGGGAAGCAGGGGGTCAAGGCTTGAAGGAAGGGCGACGGGGAGGCGCTGTGCTGTTCGCACGGCGTCGAGCAGGGAGACGAGGAAAACGTGGGAAGCTGGGCAACGATATCTTTCTGATATGATTGCTTGATTAATCCCTAGTACAATTGGGTTTATATATCACCCCTAAAAAGAGAATCCTAACTGATTACTCCTTGGCCAAGAAAGGCCTGAACCAACTCTATCTCTTTCTTATCCTAATCCAACTCTAACTGGGCTCATCCCCTTCAGGCGCCTGGGCCTGCTGCTGCTGCCTACGCCCCCTGTAGGGGATGCCCACCATAACACATCTCTGTAATTTACAGTCCTACATACAAAAGTTAACTACAACAAATCCATGATGGTCCCCATAAACACTCAGCAGGACAAGCTTGATCTTCTGGCTGGTATCCTAAATTATCAAACAGGTGCTTTTCCTTTCACCTAACTGGGTTTACCTCTGGGATTACGTAAACCTAATATGCAAGACTTTCTCCCTTTGATCAAAAGAATAGAAGGGAAATTAGGTGGAATATCATCTATGCTTTCACAAGGAGGAAAATTACAGTTGGTGAACTCTGTGTTAACATCATCAGCTATGTTTCAGATGGCCACTTTGAAACTACCTAAAGGGGTTATCCATCAGATTGACAAATTCCGCAAACACTGCCTCTGGAGAGGCTCAGATCTAACATCTACCAAACCGTCCAAAGCTTCTTGGCCCTTAGTTTGCTTACCCAAATGTCAAGGGGGATTAGGGGTGCTCAACATAATTACACAGAATGAGGCTCTGTTATTAAAGTTCTTACACAAATTTTTCTCCAAAGTTGATTTGCCTTGGGTACACTTGATATGGGACAAATTGTACAACAATGGTACTCTTCCGGGTGTTCAGAAGAAGGGTTCCTTCTGGTGGAAGGATATCGTCAAGTTGCTACATAAATTCAAGGGTTTTGCATCTGCTCGGATTGCGGATGGAAGCACTGTTCTGCTCTGGCAAGACTCGTGGAATGACCACTTCCTACAAACTGAGCTTCCCCACCTCTTTTCCTTTGCTCGGAACAAAAATATATCGTATCACAAAGCAATAAACACGACAGATCTCGGTTTGCTGTTTCACTTATTTTTATCCACAGAAGCTCATTCGGAATTCCTTATGCTTCAGGATTTTATGCACAATATAGTCTCACAGAATGATTCTGATACTTGGTCTTATATCTGTGAATCCTCAACCTTCTCGGTCAGTAAAGCATACAAGGCATTAACAGGACAAAGGGAAACACACCCAATACATCGCTGGCTGTGGAAATCGAAATGTCAGAAAAAACACAAAGTCTTTTTCTGGCTTCTGCTTATAGACAGGCTAAACACAAAAGATGTCCTACAAAGAAGGGGGATGCATTTGGACTCTAACGTCTGCGAAATGTGTATCCGCCAAAAAAGGGAGACGGTAACACATCTATTTATAAGATGCAATTTTGCAAAAGCCTGCTGGAATTCGATTGGGATTTCCTTTGTCTCCATAAGATCGTCTGTTCATATCTTCAATCAGATTAGAAGCCATTTGAACACCTCCTTCTTCATGGAAGTCATCATCCTCATGTCTTGGAGTATTTGGACTACAAGGAACGACTGGACTTTTAATAGTGTGGATCCTTTGACTTCAGGAACTCGATCTAAATTTTTTTCTGAGCTCTCGTTGGTGGCTTCGCATAGGATGACCCCTGTTTTAAGTCAGGAATGCTTAGATTGGATCCACTCCCTCTGAACCTCCTCTTTGTTCTTTGTTCTTTTACTTTTCTCTTGTTTTTTTGTTTTGGTGTTTTTTTGCTCTGTAACCTTTTCAGACCCTTTTTGTTAATATATTTCAGTAGGGCTAGCCCCTCCTGTTTCTTTCAAAAAAAAAACTATAAACCCTGAGGAAGTGATTTTTACATACTGAACTATCTTCCTCTTGTGAAAGAAAAAATTAGTCTGTGCTATGTAGCAAACTTCAGGCCTCATATGGAGAAGACTAGACCCCACAGTAATATTAGACCTCAGATCACAGCACCTAAAAGTTCAGAAACAGTAGCAAACCAAGTTTTGTAGTTGAGAAAAGTGAAGAGGGGCTTTCTAGCCATAACCCAATACTGACTACAGAGGAATGAGGGTCTTAAAGATTGAACAACAGCTAGTCTTATCTTGCATAGATTGGACAGGTAGCAAATGATGTGCCGGCCAAAGTTAGAAGATGTTGGTCAAATGGTCATTCTGACTTGTGCAACTATACATGGGGAAGTATCTTTTATCTCAAATTTACCATCATTCTGAACTTCTAATACTGCTCCATACAAAAAAAAATTACCATTAAGTTAATACAGTTTGGTTGCACATTCTAAGGTGGCAATTCTTTAAATGGAAATAGTATTACCATAGTATTACCATTAAGTTATTTATTAATCATGTAAAAAAATTAATCTTTAAGAGCCATCAAACATCTGTAGTGACATATATTGAGTGTTACTTTTTATTTCTTTAATATATACATGCTGTCTTCCTTACAACATATTGAATTTTCCAGTGGCATGAATCATTACATGTAGAGTGCCAACAAATGAAGATATGCATTGAAATAGCACAAATTTGTGCAGAATATGATCCATCTAAGAGACCTACTATCGCTGACATAATTCTTAAGCTGAATAAGACAGAAACCATGGTTCAAAAGGTTCCTCCAGATGTTAATGAGCCCAGAAATGATCCAAGGTCTTCATTATACCAGGTATGACAACAATCAGTGGGATTAATCTTTTTGTGATGATATCTTATGTATTATGACTTTCAGGTTGTGAAAAGATTCTGGGCACTGCCCACACAAACTCTTCACGAATATTCTAGGTACACAAATGCTAGTTTTCTGAACTGAATGAACTATAAGATTGTTTTAATGATCTTAAGCATCCTCTACTTAATATAAGTTTGCTCAAATATTTGCTTAATTTGCACGAGCCTGGTTCCTTTTTTTTGCATTTTCTTACAAGAATCAGGTAATATAAGGGCAAGTTAACTCTCCACCAATTGATGATTCCATAAATTTTATTGAAAACTTAATGATCCGGTCTAGCTAAAATCCCCTACAAATGATGGTTACATGTTGAATCAATTCAGATTTCTATTTGCGTGATAGGATAATGTGCAACGTAGGGCCTCTCCAATGGGTGTATCCTAGCTGGTTCTATGCAATAAATGCAGCTATGTATCCTGGTTTCTATGGAACTGCGTTTTAAGCAATAAAATATGGAGGATGAGAGAGAAAGAGTGGAGTGAGGGGTGTGGGTTGTGTTTGTAGATTTAAGAGGCAATTCCTCACAGACCATTAAAAAAGTCTGCAATTCCATATCTACCACTGAAAAACTTTATGCGCCTCTCGTACTATCGGTTCAACTTTTTTTTTGACCTCAGTGCCATATTACCGTCTAGTTTTGGTGTTGAAGTCTCCGTTAGATGCCAGTTATTTGTAGAAATAACTTCAATACCCTGCTTACAGGACGGTCCCATCCATTTTCTTTTCTTTTTCGTTTTGGTTTTTGCCTCCCTCTTCTCTTTCACGTGATTTCATTAACCCAAATTGTCCAGCGAACCGTGGCAACGAACCGTGGCAGCACGGAGGGTGTACGCTGGCCTAGCCTCGCGGGGTGTTGCCGCTTGGTTCTGGGCTCCTAGCCCCTTCTCACTCCAGTACGAGTCCTTCCTACGCAAGGGCAACATGAAGCTCGTCAGGTGGCCGGCGTGGTGGTTCACAGCAGATGCTGTCCATGCTCCCAGGACGGCGCACCCGATGACCACTCTCGAACTTCTTGGCCTCGATCGCAAACGCCATCCTCGGCCTTGACATAGAACCGGCAGTGTGTGTTCAGCGCACCATTCTTGGCTTCAGAGTGAACAAGATCGATGGCCTTGGTCCCAGGACTTCCGGCACATGGCGGATGCCATCCCAATGATGCACGACCTGTCGCGGAGCAAGGGGATGGACGGAGCGCCACGGACGGCCCACGCGGGGGCTTAGCAAGAGGACAGGCTACGTGGACGCGCGGTGTGGACGATGTGAAGGGGCAGCAAGAGGGTGGGCTGTGGCGCTGCACGCCGTGGACGATGCGAGGGTGCAGCGAGGAGCCGCACGCTTGGATGGGGCGGTCCGGCAGAGAAAGGGGAAACAGTAACAAGAGGGTAAAATAGGCATTTTCCGCTCGATGCTACCTCTCAGTCCTCCCAAATTAGACGTCAATGGCACTGAGGTCAAAAAAAAGTTGAACCAATGGTACACATCAAGTTCTTCGGTGGTAGATATGAAATTGCAAACTTTTTAATGGTACGTGAGGAATTGCCTCTGAATTCAACCCTTAGTTCTATACATTGGTACCAATATAACATATGACATCAAATTCTTATAGGTCCCATCGAAGAAATATGGTTTGGACGGGGCACTTCTATACAATGAAAATGCTTTAGGTGCATAAATAAATAAATAATGCATTAATTGCATCATAAATTCGTAGAAGTGATAATCTCTCCTTAGATTCTCTTCTTGATCTCATACAATCTCGCCATGGCTAGCAACGGTGCCACCTCGACAACGGTGCCACAGCCACCGCCGTCAAAGGGGAAGCTCATCACGATTCTGAGCATCGACGGCGGCGGCATCCGTGGTCTCATCCCGGCGACCATCATCGCCTGCCTCGAGGCCAAGCTCCAGGTACTAAGCTGCCGGTGCAGAAACCCAAGAAGCACATACATTGACTACTTGCACATCATCAGCACATTCCAGTATTTTAATTCGTTCGAAATCCATTCTGCACATGATCAATATAGTAAGACTGGTTGCACGTGATGTGAACAATTTCAGGAGCTGGACGGCCCGGACGCTCGGATCGCCGACTACTTCGACGTGATCGCCGGGACGAGCACCGGCGCCCTGCTCACGATGATGCTGGCGGCGCCGAACGAGAACAAGCGGCCGCTGTTCGCTGCCAAGGATCTCACCACCTTCTACCTCGAGAACTGCCCCAAGATCTTCCCACAGAGAAAGTAAGCAGCCATTTTGAAGTTCTCAATCCAGTAAGAATCTGAAGCGATTTAGGGTCTGTTTAGTTTGCCCTCGCTTATTTTAGAAACTAAAACTTGAATACTAAAGTTTAGTCCCGCCTGTTTAGTTGTAGGGACTAAAGAGCAATAAATGTAACTCCTAATCAATACTGCCCCTACCCTTTTCCCTCCTCCAGCTGTTGCTCGTTCCTCCCGAGCGCCGCCGCATCTTCTCCCTGCTCCTTTCTTCTTCCGCCCGTCCCCTGGCCCCCTCCTGCGCCGCACCCATTCTAAGAGATTCGGGAACTGAAATCGATGTTGATTCTGCAGGGCAGGATGGCTGTCTACGGCGATGGACCTGATGTCCACGATGAGGGGTCCCAAGTACGACGGCGTGTTCCTTCACGACAAGATCAAGAACCTCACCCACGACGTTAGGATCGCGGACACGGTGACCAACGTCATCGTGCCGGCGTTCGACGTCAAGTACCTACAGCCGGTCATCTTCAGCACCTACGAGGCCAAGAACGAGCCCCTCAAGAACGCGCTCCTCTCCGACATCTGCATCAGCGCATCAGCAGCTCCAACCTACTTCCCGGCCCACTTCTTCAAGACCGAGGCTCCCAACGGCAAGTCTCGGGAGTTCCACCTCGTCGACGGCGGCATGGCGGCCAACAACCCCACCATGTTGGCCATGTCCATGCTCACCAAGGAGGTGCTCCGTCGCAATTCGGACTTCCATTTGAACAGGGACTCCGTCGATTACCGGGACTACCTCATCATCTCTATCGGGACCGGGTCGGCGAAGCAGTCGGAGAAGTACACCGCACATCAGTGTGCTAAATGGGGTCCCGTCCAGTGGCTCTACAATGGCGGCTTCACCCCGATCATCGACATGCTCTCCCATGCCAGCTCTGGCATGGTCGACATCCATGCAGCCGTGCTCTTTGAGGCCTTCCACTCTGAGATGAGCTACCTTCGCATCCAGGTATATTTACTGATAAAGCTCAAGTTGTTCTTGATAGCTCCACAGATCTAGTTTGTCGTCGACAATGATATGCATTATATTTGTGTAGGATGACTCGTTGAAGGGGAACACGTCATCAGTGGACATCGCGACCAAGGAGAACATGGAGACCCTGATAGGGATCGGCAAGGTCCTGCTCAAGAAACCGGTGACGAGAGTGAACATCGAGACAGGGATCTACGAGACCGTTGATGGTGAGGGCACAAACGAAGAAGCGCTAGCACGCTTCGCCAAGATACTCTCTGAAGAGCGCACGCTACGCAAGAACAATCTCAACGCGTAATAGCTCTCAGTTACGCTTCGCCAAAAAATTGAGCCCAAGGATCAGCAGCGGTGATAATAATTAGTTGTTTTTTAATAATAAACTAGTGGACGCGTGCCGCAGGTGATAAAAAAAGGATGGCATACAAGATCATGTATAATATAATAATAAATAGTTACTATATTACCGAAATTGAAAGTGAAATAACATATAACTAACAATCCAAATTCAAATATTTATTAAAAATAAAAGGGCTGTCTACTGGTCACTCGGGTGTTATTTTGACTGCAATCACCCGGGTGATTTGCAGGGGAATAACACCCAGTTTTGAACTGGAAAAAAATTCAGGTGATGCAAATAGATCTGCCACCTGAAAGTTATGACTCTAATATTCTGATCAGATGATTAAAAAAATATTATATAAACAAGGAAGAGCAAAATAAATAGTTGAACATATTTTTTTCTATGGTTAACCAAAGAACAAATAATTTTAGGTTAGTGGAAACCCTAAAGATGCAAACACAACATGCAAATTTACACAGATTTAAAATTACACAATAAACAAATTGAAATTACAGTAACAAAATCATTAAGAATCCTAATGTAAATGAAATCCTAACCGTAGCTGCTTCATGTTTCTGCTGTAGCCCAAACAGTGCCAAGAAAGCTGCTGGTAGCTGGATACAACTGGCTGCAAAAGCTGTAGCCTGGCTGCACAGCCGCAGCCGCAGCATGCTATACCGAACAAGGCAGGCAGGAGAGAGGCAAGCTGTACCGCAATAAGCACAGGGCGGAGGAGAGAGGCAAGTTGTACCGCAATAAAAGAAGCCCAGCTTTAATTTGATCAGACGGAGAGAAAAAACAAATCGTCAGATCGGATGGTGTAAAATTCAGGTGACGGGAGCTCTGAATCACCCGAGCAATGTATAACTTTTCCCAAAATAAAACTCTAATAAAACTCTCAATAAGAAAACATCTTATTGTTCATTGTTCGTATGATTGCCGTTAATCATATGGTCGAGTATTATTTTCTTTGACCACCTCCCCATCCTGATGATTGCTGTTAATCATATGCTCATATACATTCTCCATAGAAGGGTTTTTCAAGATTGGATGTCAATGTTTTCCTAAGTTCCTTGCAAAGTATAATAGTGGATGTCAACAACTTTTTTTATTTCATCACGTGCATCAGCGCAAACTCGTAGCCCTTCGCTGACTCCTGCACGGCCATCAAACAAAAACTATATATAAGTGGAATATCTATCATTTAAAAAATAATAAATCATGATATTAATGAGCATGTTTCCTTATAAAAAAATTAATGGTACTGTGTAAATAAGCCTCCAAAGAATTTGTGGGTGCACATGGGAGAAAAAATCAATTTTTTTTATTTATGATTAAGCTAAGATTTAAACAATGAACTCATACTTCTATCCCGATTGACAAGAACCCTAGTAACCATTACAAACTTATTCTTCATCTATGTTTCAACAAATTTTGTACTATGCCCCTATCCGTTGGTAGTTAGAACTCGGAGGAGGAATGCGATGCAACAGCTATAGGGAGAGTGATATAATATTGCAACCAATGAAGAAGATGCATAATCAATTGCATGAAGTTTAGATAGGAAGCCAACCTTTTGTCTTTCAAGCAAATTTCGTTCACTACGGGAAAGCTTATCTTCGCCGAGTGTAATTACTTCGCCGAGTGCTTTTTTTCGGGCACTCGGCGAAGAGTCGTTTTGCCGAGTGTAACGTAAAAAACACACGGCAAAAATAAAACACTCGGCGAAATACCGGTTTGCCGAGTGCCACCCAAAAAACACTCGGCAAACACCCAACAGGCACTCGGCAAACTTTGACACTCGGAAAAATTACGCCCACGTGACTTCCCCGTGCCGCCGGCGGCGCCCCTCCGTGACGGCCGTTAGTGTTTGCCGAGTGTCAACATAGGGCACTCGGCAAAGGCACTAGTTTGCCGAGTGTCTTGATGGGACACTCGGCAAACCCTATAGTTTGCCGAGTGCTAGGGGGTACACTCGGCAAACTATATTGTTGAGTACCAAATGGACTGTATTGTTGGTAGTCCCAAGGCAAACTGAAGCAACAACTACAAAGGCATCTTTCTCGGTGCCTGACATAGCATCTGCTAGATCCACTAACGAGGCAGATGAGATCATCATCGTCTTCTCCAAGCTAGAGATCCCGGAGGCCGAGTTCACGGCCGTGCGCGCGTCCACTTTGTTCGACGCCGTGCTCGCGGCCTTCCTCACCGATGCATGGGACCCGAAGGCGGCCTCGTGCTTCACGATCCCGCCGCCGCCGCTCGAGGGCGGCCACAAGGTGAAGCTTCTCCGCCTATTCCTCGCCGTTCGCGCTTGCAGCGGGTTCGCCGTCGTCGCGTCCTATGGGCGCTGTTGCCGAGGCTATCGGATTCGACCCCGCCGCCGCCATGGCCGTCAAACTAATGTATCGTAAGTACCTTGAGCTCGTCGATCAGACCTTTGATATACCACTGGAGGACCACAAGGTGGTCGAGAGCAGCGGCGATGCCAGCCAGCACTTGGGCTCAACGAAGGACAGGTTCGTCCTGTCGCCGACCAAGGACCAAGCGCTGGATCGGCGCACCTGAAGAGGAAGAGGGACCAGCTCGTTGGCTCGTTGGGATGCACAACTGGGTGCATCTCATGGCAGGGGTGGTGGCAAAATCCTCCATGCGCAGGTCCTGCTAGCGGCGCTAGAGGCCGACTTTTTTGTTTTTTAGCTTTTTTTAGATTCTCACAAATACGTCTCTAGTGGAACCAATTCCAAAAATGGACCCCGCCATCCACGCTAGCGCCAAGCTTACACGTCTCGGTACCAGCCATCTTGGCGTCAAGGTCCATGCGCAGCCGCTGACGCGGATGCCGACGTGGCGGGGGCTTGGCGCCATCCATCACGGCGCCAAGCCTTGGCGCCGTAGGTCTTGGCACCGAGCAATTTACCGCGTGCCTCCTGGCGTTTCGAACGAAACAAGTATAATTATTCCGAGAAGTGTGCAACAAACTACGCTCTAGTTCAACTGGTTAGGACATGGGCTTCTTATTCCAAAGATCAGAGTTCAAAAAAAAAGGTATGCTAGTTCCGGGAGTACTCACCTGTACCGGTTCGGGACAAAAAAAAAGGTATGCTAGTTCCGGGAGTACTCACCTGTACCGTGGGCAGGGTTTGAACTCTGATCTTTGGAATAAGAAGCTCACATCCTAACCAGTTGAACTAGAGCGTAGTTTGTTGCACACTCCTCGGAATAATTATACTTGTTTCGTTCGAAACGCCAGGAGGCACGGGGTAAATTGCTCGGCGCCAAGGCCTACGGCGCCAAGCTTGGCGCCATCCATGATGGCGCCAAGCCCCCGCCACGTTGGCATCCGCGTTAGCAGCTGCGCATGGACCTTGGCGCTAGGATGGCTGGCGCCGAGACGTGTAAAGTTGGCGCCAGCGTGGATGGCGCCAAGCTAAGGGTCCATTTTTGGAATTGGTTCCGCCAGGGGCGTATTTGTGAGAATCTTTCGCGGAAAGGGCTAAAGAACAAAAAAGCACTGCGCTAGAGGTCTCACGAGGGGGAGGGAGGTCTCACGAGGATGAGGTGTCCTGGGGAAGTGGGCAGCCTAACTAATGGGTCCAATTATGATGACGTGACGTGTTTTAAAATATTAGTGGTAGCTATTGGCGTCTTCTGGTGTGGGTTGATATATTTTTTGGGAAAGAAAAATTTTAAAATAGATCTCGATACATCGTTTTGGGGAAGAACTTTTTAAAAATTCTTGAAATTGCTCTTAGAATTACACTAATCTTTTAGGTTAAGTTACACCTTTTGGGTTAAGTTAGGTGTAAGATCTTATCATTATAGGCTCCAATAGATTTAGTCCTGATGGGGTGCCGGCTTGTGTGTGAGTAGAGTGGGTTGGGCCGGATTCAGCTCCGCACCCTAACACGCGACTGCCCAGCGCGTGAACCTGGCGGCTGCAAATTGCGCCCATTGAGCAGGCCTCATGGTTGCCGCGAGACGCGATTAGCAGTGGTGGTAATTAACAAGTTAACCCAGCTGCTGCCTCCCAGATCAGAGTCCCACGTTGACTGGGGCGCACGCGCCGCCAACGGATGGGACAAAGCCCTGTAGCTGTGGGCCCCGCGGCCCGTGCCGTGAAGCCAGTCGTCGGACAGCGGGACAGGGCACGGCCATCTAGGGCACCCGTACTTGCATGTCTGCATCTGCGAAGGCACTGTGGACACGCCTTGTCGTGGAGCCCCGTCTCCGGGAGAGATGAATGGCATGGCGCCTCTCAAAATGTGTGCGCAGGAGCACGAGCACACAAGAGCAGAGAGCGTGGCAGTGGAAAGGAAGCGGCGGCCGACGGCAGGTCGTGAACCGAACGCCGGTGGGACGCCGCCACGCCGGACGCGACACGACGGCACATTGCTCCGTCCACGGGAGAGATGGTGTCGGCGACGCGGGGAGCACCGGTCCGTAGGATTCCTGCTTGCATTGCATCCTCTGCAACCGCCGATTGTCCTCAAGTCCTGACAAGCAACAACGACCCCACGCCGATTCCTGTCGCTGCCCACGTGTCTGCCGTGGCACCTATGTGGACATGATCAACAAGCCCCAACGGATCAAATCCATGGACAGAGGAGACACTGCCTCTGCACAGCAGCACAGGTGTAGTATAGAGGTTCAGGAGTCTCAAATAG
Organism: Setaria italica; assembly: GCF_000263155.2. Taxonomy (NCBI): domain Eukaryota; kingdom Viridiplantae; phylum Streptophyta; class Magnoliopsida; order Poales; family Poaceae; genus Setaria; species Setaria italica. The sequence goes on along the minus strand of NC_028457.1, from coordinate 34,207,115 downwards.
CCAATACAGCAGCTGACACGGCACCGTAACTCTGAGGCCGCGTAGCCACTGGCCAGTGTAGCAGCAACTCTGAAGGAGCTCCAGAGCTGGCTTGCTCCACATGTTGCATTGCAATACCACGCATTGCTTCGATCGACAAGATTACAAGCGAAACACAACCGGCCTCGATCGTCTCCTGGGGCTGAGATTCTGCGCGCGTATTTCTTTCTGACTCTCCTTGCAGCTGCATTGTGTCTAAAAGACTACGGAGTACAGAGTACTCCAACAATCCACAAAGAAATGCCCAGCGCATCGATCATCATCATACATTGATCTCCAGTCGGGAGGTGCAGTCTCCAGCCGTTGAACCGTACCGGCTTCATCAGCAACAGAGCCGCAAGCGTAAGGCCTCATGTATGCCATTATTTGAGTATTGGGTCTAGTTCTGCTGAATTCCATTATGATGCATGTCTTGACAAGCGTAATGTCTTTGCACAGCCGTCAACCAGGGTTATCTATCCTTGTCTTCAGAATTCAGATGATAAGCTGTCTAGCAAGTCACTTCCTTTGTAGCTTGTCGATAAGCTGAACGAGTGCTGATTGTTCAGAACGGCCAAAGATGGCGATCCCTGCATCTCGGAACGGCCAAAGATGGCAGCTGCAATGGTAAACCAAATCCATTTGCACTTTTAGGAATGAGAAAACAAGAAAGAAAAAAAAGGAAAAATAACCATCTGTCTCAGGGATCCATTTGCACTGATCATAAATTGCATTTGAGGCACAACAAAAGTGAACATAGTGGTTTTTTGTTGGATTTAAGCCATGTGTGTGGCCTAATCTGAAAATTCCAAAGCATGCACAACTTTTAGTCCCATATTGCTAATTCAAGGAGAGGTTGCTTTGATTAAATATGGGAGTCTCCTCTCTATGCAAAATAGATGCATATGAGAGAGAAGAAGATCGTTGTTACACACACGCGCAGCCCGCTCGTATTTTCTACTGCTTGACGAGGGGAAGGAGACATCCTGGTTGTAAGGCAGGCTGTCACATGCTCGTCTCTCCACTCGCGCACTCTATTTTTGCTATGCTGAACCTCTTACTGCTGCGCCTCGTCGACCTTTGAATTTGACGTGCACCGGACTTGAAGGAAAGCGGGATCTTCGAAACCACTGCCGCGAGACCAGGGGCGGATCCAGGGCCCGGGCTGCCCGAGCTGCAGCCCGGGGTGAGACCATGGAGTCCCTTTAACCTATGTGCTGTTTAGCCTAACAAAATGAGGCTTAGGAGATAAAATTAGACTATTTTAGGTGTGATTCAACAGCTCAGCCCGGGGCGCAGCCCCGTTCTGGATCCGCCCCTGCGCGAGACTCTTGCACGGGAGGCAATCATGTTTTTGGGCAGCATCTACACGCGACCGCTTGCTGATTCTGCAACATCTACATCAACACGTTCGACTTCATCCATGTATATGCATAACTGAAGCTTATAATGTATGTGTACATAGGTATACTAATATGTTCCACTGTAATTACAATATGACTATCATCCATGTGCTTGATTATTATGTTTTAGTTATAACTACATAAAGTTGTAATTAATGAGTCCACATATAGTTACAAGTAGCTAGAGAAACTTGTTTAGATTCTTTTTACACAATGAACCTTTGGTTGCATTGGATGTATGTAATCAAATGTACACATATGTATGTAAAAATCTATATAAAATTAGGAGTCCACCTATTAGGGTTCGAACCTGGTGTGTACCTGTTGGCGCTAGAAATCGGTCAACCGAATCCCAACGTCCGACACACGACCCGGGAGAATCTGCTTAGCTCCTGTTCGGGTGAATGCCCTGATGCGGTTCGCGCGGCGTGCCAGCCAATCTGACCTGTTGATTGGCAAGGAAGAACACGTGTCAAGTTCAGAAACTGCGATCGGCTAAGTTTCCGATCGAGAGAGTCTATCGGCGAATCGGCCGATTTACTGTGATAATGAAATCGGCTACAAGACAGCACGATCTCTATAGCCTCGTAGACAGAAGAATACTAAAGTAATCGGTACAAAGCTTGTAATAACAGCACTAGGAAAAGATCTAATCGGCAACGAATGGATCTAACGATAGAAAGCCGATACTATCGATTCCCAGCGGAATAATTGGTGATAAAAACTAGGAAAACAGGTAAAAACCTATGAATCTAGTTGATATCGATAACTGATGAATAAATCTAAACGAAACAACAGCGATGCGCCGGAAGTTAAAGCTTAGATATTACTCGATAAACGGAACTTACAGAATCGGCCGGAGATCAAGGTGATGCAGCCCTGCCAACCCGTACGAACTCGTGAGAAGAAAAAGTGATGGCGAAGTCGCCTGCTCGGAAGTAAGTACGAAGAAGAAAGTAACTTGTTGTATATTGATTGATTGTGTGTTTACATATTTACAAAGGTAGCTATTTATAGCCCCGTACAAATAATCTTCTTAACCGACTAGAACTCTATCTCTAATTCAAATAGAAAACAAATATCTACAAGCACAACTCGTGCCAAGTTAGTTACCCCACGCTTCGTGGGCTGACCTCCACCCTATCCTTCCATCTTTCCAAGCCCATACAGGCCCAACTAGTCCATCTTCCTGATCGGCCAATTTCTCATCGGCAGAGGATTGCCGATTGGGATTCTGGTGCATTCACCCTGAAGCGAAGCAAAAGTTGCTAGCCGATTCCGCATTATAGCACCATTTGACCGATTCCCAACTGTACTTCTTCGACTTCTTTTCTTCTTGGTGCCGATTCTACTGGTGACGAAATCCGGCGTCAACACATGCCCCCCAGTTTCGGAGTAAAACACAGTCTTTTACTTCGAAATTCTTTATAACCTCCCTTCTGAAATGGCCGCAGTGAAAATATCCTTCCGTTTCGCGGTCTCCCGGCTGATCATTGCAATTTTTGAAATCGGCGCCCACGACAGCCACTACCCCGAAAAACTCGAAGCGCCGGCGCGGTGAAAATTCCATTTTTACCCTCTCTTCGGGCACGCTATAAATAGTGCTTCACCGCAGCTCATCTTCAAGCTCACGTCTCTTTTCCCAACGCGCGCGCATCCCTCTTCTTTCAATACTCTCCCTTGCCATCGAAGTCTTCTAGTTCCAGCTCCTGTTACTTCTTCTCCCTCCCCTTCAATGGCGACTCCTTCCGGCAGTTCTCCCGCACGCAATGCTCCAGAGATAGCACCTCCGGTGGTGGTGGCGACGACCGTCACTTCATCCACAGATGAGAGAGCTCCATCAGAAATCCCAACGGCGATCCCCATCGCGGCCCCGTCATCTACACCTGCATCGGCGACCGCACCGACTACTCAGAACTTTATCCCGGAGGTAGATACCGAATCCTTCCCCTATCGGCAACATATTTATCTTAGATCTACTTCTTACATTCCCGTACGCTTTTTCCCTTTTTTAGGCAGTAAGGCATAGAATTACTATCCATCTCACGGGAAGTCCTGGCCTTGTTTGCCTTGGCCCTATGGGAGACCCAGATCCAGTAGATCTTATAAATTTGGAAACCGACCGGATACCCTTCAAACGATCCGATATGAACTTAGATCAATGGGCAAGCACTTTCAGATCTTGGCCGAATGAAACCCCAGGTTGGAGGGAATGGTACCAACGGATGGCCGCGTCAAGGAGCGTCTCGTGGGACGAGCTTAAAATCGGCCAATGTATCAACCTCTCTCTGTCTCAAATGGAGAAGAACGAGCCGTTAGTGATGGCGGCTTACTATTTTTGGTCCGACGCACTTAATGCATTTTTATTTGGACACGGTCCTATGACTCCCACTCTGGCCGATGTGGTCCTCTTGACCGGCCTGGACATATCTTCTCCTGACACACCTTTCCACCTTTTGACCACAACGTCACATCGGCTGGACACAAGGGGGATCGGCGGCTGGAAGGGCTTTATCAGTAGTAACAAAAAGACCGGCACTGTTGAGAACAGGGAACACACAGCTTTCCTGATGATGTGGCTGGAAAAACACCTCTTTTGTGGAAGAGCCGCCGGCCCAACAACCAACACCCAATCCTTAGCTGAAGCACTGTCCAGAGGAAGCCATATTCCTCTCGGGAAACATCTTCTGGGTACCGTGTACCATATGCTCCATCAAATCGGCACAAAACTCTCCAAGGGAGAACCAATCGGCAACCCAGGTGGGCCTTGGTGGTTTGTCAATCTATGGTTGAACCTTTACATGAACAGAATCACCCGACAGCCAGTGGACCATATGATGTTTCCCAATATCGAATCGGCGGAGGACCCTACCGAGCGTCGCCGATGCATGTCTTATGGTGAAGCAGCGTCAGCTTTTCCAGGTTGTGCGTATTCCGCTACAAAGGTAGCCGAGTACTTTCGGTGCTTTTATAATGGATTTAATGAGGACGCAACTATCTGGTTCCCATACCAGCGAGACATTCCAGTCTTCGAGCTCCCCTCCTGCTTCGATTCAACTTCTGGCCGGTTTGATGAAGATCTTTATGAGGAACTGATCAAACCAGGACTCTTACCAGCCAACTTCTTTTCGGGGAAAGATGCCCCTACATACGAATTCTACAACCCGTCTACTGCCGCACGTCAATTCGGCATGGGTCAATTGCCGATACGGGTGTATTTTGCTGGTTGAATCAAGTTCAGAGATGTGCTTAAAACTGGCCTGGATTACTGTCGGCTGTGAGACCGAATTCCGGACTCCAGTACGATTAATTTGAATGACTGGCTATTATATCCATTTGCCATCCAGCCGTTCAAACTTTGGTGGGCCGAATGGAAGCAATTTCTATTCTGCAACTCAGCATCGGCATATTGCAACCTTCTAGATCTGGCCAACATTGATCCCAACGCCGAGGTATTTCTGATTACCGATTTTATTCTTTCCAACATGATTGAGCACCTAATGATTTCATTGTTTCTTCAGGCCGAGAATCGAGCCCCTCCAACGCACAGCCGCAGCGGCCGGCTAATAGAGAGCTATCCGTACACCACCTATCCTCTTATCGGTTACGACACTCCGTCAGTTGACATGATTGCTGGCCGATCGAAGAAGGTTCATAAGAAGGTCGTCAAGAAAACCAGTCGCCGAGTCCGGGCTCGTACGGAATCGGCGGATCCTCCCATGCTCGTATTGGCAGAAACCCTGACTGTACTACCCCAGGCCACACAAAGTGCCGATACACCAGCCATCACACAAGCCGGAGTGGCTGCCGCGTCATTATTGTTGGAAGCTATGCAGGTAAGCCCGAATTTAGCCATCTCCAATCGTTATTTAAATATTAACTTTTCTTAACTCCGTATTTCCCAGAGCACCGCTATGGAAATACCACAATCGGCGATAACTCGACCGGACGCCAACGCGCCCTTGCCCTCATCTATTGAGGTACAGTACTTATCTTACGGATTTCCTTCGGGTATCCGTGTAATGTATTTGACCGATTTTTTGACGCAGTCCATCGGCACGCCGAGCGCTTCCCGACAACCGATTTCTTCCCAGGGAGTTGGTCCGAGCACCGCGCCGATTATTGTGGAGTCCTCTTCGTCAGATGAACCTATGGCACAAGCCACTGAGCAAGACACAACGGCTTTACAAGCGCAGCATGAAGAAATTCGTTTTAAAATGGTAAATTCTTAAACCAGCTTTCAACCAGCCGATTCGCTTTGATCCCTTGCCAATTCACCCCTTTTCCTTATTTTCTTTAGGAACAAGATTCCCCCAACAACAGCCTTTTCTCCTTCGCGGTTGCTCTTTCTGATGATGAGGAAATCGCATCCCACCAAGTCGCTTTAAGCTCCGTTCCTGACGACGTCCGAGCTAAACTTACCAGCATCCGATCCCTCCTACAAGGGGACATCGGCCGATTGGTAGAAGATGCTTCGCCGATTCGGCAGCTCTTTAGTGACGTCAGCGGACGAGTACCAGAGGAAGCGGAAGAGGCCTTGGCCCCGGCGGCCTTTATCGAGTCCATGAGGATCCCAGTCTTTAGGGCCCTTCGTCATATGGCCGATCGCGTGAAACTGGCCAAGACTCGTGAAGATGAAGATGCTTTTAAGCGTCAGGCTCAAGAAGCGAATCGACGTATCCATGTCCTAGAAGATTCACGGCCGGCGATCATTAGTGAAATAGATCGCCTCAAACGACGGAGGGCGGAACTTGCCAAAGACATGGAGCAAGTGATCAAGGCAATCAGCGCCGAAGAGAACAAACTTCAAGAGTTACCCTCTGCTATTGCCGATTTGACACGGGAGAGGCAGCGTTTTGCTCAAGAGGCTCTGAGACTCCACCGCAACGCATCGGAGGTCCCTGGATCGGCAGAAGAAGACCAACGGGTTCTTGACTCTGCCGATCAGATCCGGCGTCGGGCCATCACGGCTATCGATACCCTTTTGGGTAATCTGTAAAACACTGACCGTTTTGTACGAACATTTACTGCCTTCTTTGACCGACCCTTCGTGACGCCCTCTATTTACTGCCTTCCTTATTACCGATGGGACGTAGCCTCATCAGATTTCCACGTATTTTCCCCATAAATATCGACCTCGGCGCTTACTCCCGATAGCATCGACTTGGCTCCCATTTCGCTTCTCCTCTTCTTCTCATCAGTGCGACTGTTTCGTCATGGCCTCATCGTCATCTTCTTCCGTCAACCAGGTGAGGTCCCGACCTTTCCTCTTAGATCTTAGGAAATGAATACTTCACCTTACTCCTTCTTTGTTTTAGCCCCAACGCCTTAGTCCGGAGCTTGTACGCGCCATCGAGTGCATCCACTCCGAAGACCCGTTGACCCCGGAGGACAAGGCTCTGATTCTGGCCCACCAAGAGGAGCTCCAAGACCACATTACTGCAGAGGCTCGTGCAGTCTTAGATGCCGTGGTGAATGAAAACCGTCGCCGATCTCCAGTCATGAGGGATCGTCGTCGTGACGTTCCTGGAGATGACGTCACTTTGACAGCCCGCACGATCCTGGACTACCTGGAGAGGAACGGCGGCCAGCGGTCTCCTACCGATAGGGTCCGTCTGTTTCCTCGGCCCGTCATCCTGGCGGCGGCAGAGGCCTCGCGCCTTCGTGCTCAGAATGGGAAGGCATCCCAGAAGAAGAATAATTAGTTTGTTTTTTTGTATTTTTGTTCTAAGGGCGACTTAGCGCTTTGTCGGCCATGTAATCCGTCGTCCGTACCGAATGAATGTAATCGGCCGTTCCGGTCAACTTTATGTGCTTCTTAAAACCGACTCGTATCGGCTATGTATGATTGTGTTGATTTCTTAGGCTCCGACCCATATACTTGGGTAATATCTTTTTAAGTACCTCCCATTCAGAGCTCTAGTGAATTCTTCTCCTTCTATTGTTTCCAAAATATAGGCATTCCCTAGAGCGCATCTGCCGATTTTATACGGCCCTTCCCAGGTAGGGGACTATTTTCCGAATTTAGGATCTTTCGATCCGATCGGTAGTACTAACTTCCATACCAAGTCTCCAGGGGAGAACTGCTTGACTTTGACCTTCTTATCGTACCACCTGGCCACTCTCTTTTTATTTTCTTTGATACTTATCAGAGCCCTTAGCCGTTGGCTAGCCAAATCATCGAGTTCCCCTTTCATCAGAGATGAGTAATCATCGGCTGACAACTGGTCCTGAAGTGAGATGCGTCTTGATCCTGCCCTAGATTCCCATGGCAGTACTGCGTCGTGGTCGTATACCAGCTGATAGGGGGATAACTTGGTAGCCCCATGGCAGGCCATTCTGTATGCCCACAGGGCCTCAGTCAAACACAGGTGCCACTTCTTCGGATATTCTTCAATTTTCCTTTTGATCAACTTGATTATTCCTTTGTTGGAGGATTCTGCTTGACCATTGGCTTGAGCGTAATATGGAGAAGAATTCAACAATTTGATGCCCATATCGGTCGTAAATTCCTCAAACTCCCCCGATGTGAACATGGTTCCTAGATCGGTTGTTATAGTTTGAGGGATACCGAATCGGTAAATGATATGGTCCCTTACGAAGTCAGCCATGATAGCCGAAGTCACAGTCCTCAACGGGATTGCCTCCACCCATTTGGTGAAGTAATCAGTAGCCACCAGAATAAATTTGTGCCCCTTGCTCGATGGTGGATAAATTTGGCCGATGAGGTCTATTCCCCACCCCCTGAATGGCCATGGCTTGATGATAGGATTCATAGCCGACGCGGGTGCACGTTGGACATCTCCAAACTTTTGACACTCCTGACAACCCTTATAATATTTGAAACAGTCTTCGAGGATCGTAGGCCAATAGTACCTGTTGTTTCTGATCATCCACTTCATCTTATGTGCCGATTGGTGAGCTCCGCATACCCCTTCATGGATCTCTCCCATTAGAGTCTTGGCTTCTTCTGTCCCAAGGCACTTAAGAACGACACCATCGATCGTTCGGTAGAACAGGTCATCTTCGAGCAGTACGTACTTGGTGGCGTGAAAGCGTACTCGTCGCTCCACCTTTTTAGATGGATCCTTCAGGTAATCGGCAATTTCTTTACGCCAATCGTCGGCTGCAAGTTCTAAGGCCATGGCGCCCAGAATCGGCCGATATCCAGATGCGTGCTGGGCGAGTTTGTTTGCCTCCTCGTTGCGGTCTCTTGGAACATGCTCGATCACTGCCGATCTGAATCCTTTTAAAAGCTGTACGCAATCTTCGTGATAGATTCGTAATATATCATCTTTGCACTCAGCCCTTCCGGTTAGTTGATCCACAATTAGCATAGAATCCCCGAAGATCTCAACAGAATCGGCCTTAACTTCTCTCAATAATTGTAAACCTTTCAATACAGCTCTGTACTCCGCTTGATTGTTAGTAGCGGCGGTTTCTATCGGCAGAGAAAAATCATAGCTTGCCCCCCGAGGCGATATGAGAACGATGCCGATTCTGGATCCGGCCCCACACGATGACCCGTCAAAAAACAATTGCCAAGGCGCTGGTTCCACGAGGGCGATCTCCGGTCCACAGTGCTGGGCGACGAAATCGGCCATGACTTGACCCTTGACGGCTTTTGCTGATTCATACCGTAGGTCAAATTCTGATAAGGCTAAGATCCATTTACCGATTCGTCCTTTCAATATCGGCAGTGATAGCATGTATTTCACTACATCATCTTTGCATATGACTACGCATTCTACCGACAGTAGATAGTGCCTGAGTTTAGTGCATGAGAAGTAAAGACACAAACACAACCGCTCTACCGGAGGATATCTTGTTTCGGCGTCCAGGAGTCTTCTACTGACGTAATAAATTACCCGCTCTTTGCCTTCAAACTCTTGGACTAGAGCCGACCCAATAGCTTTTTCATCGGCTGATAAATACAATTTAAACGGCTTACCAGTTTGAGGGGGAACCAATACTGGCGGTGAGACCAAGTATCGCTTGATATCGTCTAACGCTTTGCGCTGTTCTTCTCCCCATATAAATTCCTGGTCGGGCTTCAACTTCAGAAGTGGTGTGAACGCCTGGAGTCGTCCGGATAGATTAGATATAAACCTTCTGATGAAGTTAACCTTGCCGATTAGAGACTGTAGCTCAGTTTTGTTCTGTGGAGCAACGATTTTGTTGATGGCCGCTATGGTCTTCTGATTGACTTCTATACCTCGTTCATGCACCATGAATCCTAAGAACTGTCCGGCGGAGACGCCGAAAGCGCATTTGTTGGGATTCATCTTAAGACCATGCTTTTTGGTACACTCTAGTACCCTTCGCAAATCTGCTAGGTGTTCCTCGTGGCTTTTGGATTTGACCACCACATCATCGATGTAGATCTCCACCAGGAGGCCAATGAGTTTATGAAAAATGTAATTCATAGCTCTCTGGTATGTAGCGCCAGCATTCTTCAAGCCGAAAGTCATCACCACCCATTCGAACAAACCAAGATGGCCTGGACATCTGAAAACTGTTTTGGATATGTCCTCTTCGGCCATAAGTATTTGATTGTATCCGGCGTTTCCATCCATGAAGCTAATAATTTTGTGTCCCGCGGCGGCGTCGATCAGTACATCGGCCGTAGGCATGGGGTAACCATCCATCGGTGTGGCCTGATTAAGATTTCTGAAATCAACGCAAACGCGCAACTTCCCGTTTTTCTTGTATACCGGCACGATATTAGAAATCCACTCGGCATAACGACATTGCCGAATAAATTTTGCTTCAATTAGCTGAGTTATTTCGGCTTTTATATCTGGTAAAATTTTAGGATTGCATCGCCGTGCGGGTTGTTGGTACGGCCGATACCCTGGCTTTATGGGTAGCCAATGTTCAACAATAGATTGATCTAAACCGGGCATCTCGTGATACTCCCAAGCAAAACAATCCTTGAATTCTCTTAATAAATTTGTCAATTTAAACTTATACTCTGGATCTAAATTCGCACTAATAAAAGTCGGCCTTGGTTTGGTCCCGTCACCTAAGTCTATCATCTCTAATGAATCGGCCGATGTGAATCCGTGCCCCAGCTTCCCGTCCTCTCGGGCGAACTGATCCATCTATTGCACTTCTTCGAAGCCGACTGCTCGGATCGGTTGTAGGCCAAAATCGGTGACCTTCAGGAAATCGGTTTCCCATACCCTACCTGATATGCATCTGACGGTTTCGCAGCTCCATTGCTGTGCGTCGGCTGCTGCGATGCTGTACGCAGAGTCGGCTTTGACCACCTCGATGCTGTCACCGACCCATTGTACGAGGCATTGGTGCATAGTTGACGGGATGCAGCAGTTTGCATGTATCCAATCTCGGCCAAGAAGCATATTATAGGACCCTTTGCCATTAATGACGAAAAATGTGGTGGGAAGGGTCTTACTGCCGATGGTGAGGTCGACGCAGAGAGCACCGCGAGCATTTGACACCTTGCCTTCGAAGTCTTTAAGCATCATGTCCATCCTGGTTAGGTCGTCGTCGCTTTTCCCCAGCTTCCGGAGTACGGCATACGGCATGATATTGACCGCAGCTCCTCCGTCGACCATCAATCTAGTGAGAGGACGGCCGTCAACATGCCCTTTAAGGAACAATGCCTTCATATGTTGTCGTTCGTCATCTTCGGGCTTCTCGAACGTGGCCATCATTGGTTCTAAAGCCAACCGTGCTGTCTGTTCCTCTATCGCCGATACGTCCTGTTGATCGGCAGGGGTCATGAACTCCATCGGCAATATAAAAACCATACCGATCTCGGCTGCCGATTCATCACCCACCGACTCATTGCTTCCCTTGTCGTTTCTTTTGGGGCGCCACACCCGAGGCCTCTCTTCCTTCTTGTCCATTGCGCTTTCTTCCTCTTGCTGTTCCCATTGGCGGAGGCGTTGGATTCTCCGTTTTTGTGATTTGGTTAAACCATCGGGGCACCACCTGGGGTTTAATGGCTTCCCTTCTTTCCCGGCGCGTTCCCACTCCGGTTCGCGTCCTAACGGGTTCTCGTCCGTCACCCGAGCATCGGCCATGTCTTCGAGCCGGCTATGAACGCTAGCTTTGTTATTTGACTGATCATGTCGATCAGGCCTGCCCCCCTGCCTATTATGGCTTCTGTCCTCTGACCGATCATATCGGTCACTTCTGCCCCCCAGCCGATCACGTACGAGAGGGCGCTGGTCATCTGGGTTGCGCCAGTTCCTGCTGATCGGTTCTGGCCTTCCGTCTCTGGAGCGAGACCTGGTGAACGGCCGATTGCCTCGATAAGGACCGTTGCACTCTGGGCAGGTATCGGCCGATGGTAGCCTGAGGTTGTTTTCCCAACAATGAATGAAGAACGGGCATCTCCAGTGTTCCTCGTGCCGACGCATCGCTTCCTCTCGGGACCTTGACCGTTCATGTTGGCGTTGGTACTTTTGGAGCAGGAACTGGGAAGTAATACGTGGTTCATCTGACTCACCATCATCGTCCTCCATTCCCCGCTTCCCCTTGACATCTTCAGGCGTAGCTTGATTCCTGGGATCGACAGAGCCACTCTTTTTGGCCAATTCGGATGTCAGCACTTTTGTTTGGAGCGAACTCTTCCCCGTATCAACCATGTTGGTAGGAAAGGGGTGTTGGTCGATCTTCATTGGTTTGGCCGATTTTGCCGGCACTTCGAATTTGAGTCTGCCTTGCTCAATGGCCGACTGTATTTGTTGCCTGAAGATTTTGCACTCGTTGGTATCATGTGACGTGGCATTGTGCCACTTGCAGTACTTCATCTTCTTCAATTGTTCGGCAGAGGGTATTGTATGGTAAGGCGAGAGTTTAATCTGCCCTTCCTGGAGTAGAAGATCGAAGATTTTATCAGCCTTAGTTGTATCGAAACCGAATGCTTCCGGCTCCTTCTTGCCGAATGGGCATGATATCGGTTTCTTTCCCTTAATCCACTCTGCAAGTCCGACTTCGGCATCCTCATCGTCCTCTAAATCTTCCAGGAATGCTACTTTCTTCTGGAAATTCCTTCTCGGGTCGAATGGACGCACTTCCTGTCCGGACAGTCGGTGGACAATCTGGCTTAGGCTCTCGAACTCCTGTGAAGCATATTTCTCTTTAATGTGTGGCAGCAGGCCTTGGAAAGCTATATCGGCCAACTGCGCATCGGTTAGAGCCAGGGAGTAGCATTTGTTTCTGATTTCCCGAAACCTCTGTATATACGAGGGTATCGGCTCATCACTTCTTTGCCGGAGGCTAGTCAAATCAGACAGTTTCATTTCGTGGACCCCAGCATAGAAGTACTTGTGGAACTGTCTTTCTAGATCGGCCCATGTGATAATCGAGTTTGGTGGCAAAGTTGTGAACCATTGGAAGGCCGATCCAGACAAGGATGACGAGAACAACCGTACCCGCAGGGCATCTTGCGTAGCTGCCTCCCCGCATTGGATGATGAATCTATTCACATGTTCCACGGTAGAGGTGTCATCCATCCCCGAAAATTTGGTAAAATCAGGAACTTTGTACCGATGGGGGAACGGCAACAAGTCATATGTAGATGGGTATGGTGTTCTATAGGTATAAGTTTGTACTTTCGGCTTCAAGCCGAATTGTTCTTGCATTACCTCTGCAATTTGTGCCGACCAATCTGGTTGTTGCTGGGGAACAGTTGGCTGCGGTATCGGCACGTGCTGATAAATCGGAGGCTGAACAAAAGGAGATTGATGAAAAGGTGGTATCTGAGTGTAAGCTGGCGGTGTAGTAAAAGTTGGTTGTTTGTATGAACCACTTGTTTCATCATATAGCATGAGCTCCGACGTCTTGTTGACCTCCGGAGCGAGAGGCTGGTATGGTGGTATGATTGGCCGGGTGGCCGTTTGCGAGTGTGTCTGGAACGGAGGATTTCCTTGACTGACCGATTGGTTCAGACCGGCCGCGTTTAAAGGTGCCCCCCAGGGTGAAGGGCTGACTGGAGGGAATGGCGCAGAAGACAGTTGGGTAGAACCATATCCCAAAGGAGTCGATGACGCGGAAGCACCGGATCCTCCAACAGAAGACTGGATCGGCTGTGAAACCGGATAAGCCTGATTTGGTGGAATCGGCTGAAAATACGTCGGTCCCCTGTACCCTTGAGGTATGCCTCCGGCGAAGGAGTTGACCACGGCATTGTGCACCATGTTTGAAAGTACCGGGGATTGATTGATGAAGGCGTGATGAAGAGATTGTTGAATCATATCGGACATTTTATCCGAATCTTCGGAAATTGTGATCTGACGGGGAGTAGGGAAAGGAGTCTTTTTAATAGTCTCCCCGCTCCTGGAACGACTGAAGGATTTTAAGCAAGTTTTCCGGACCTGCTCCAAATACTTGTTCAAATCTTCCTTTTGGTCGTCCTTTAGATCTGCTTCCGTCACTTCGATGACGTTATCTTCGGAGACGTCAGCAGCTTTAGACATGACAGCGGTTGTATTGGTCCCACTGGGCGTGCCAAAAGTGTGTTGGCGCTAGAAATCGGTCAACCGAATCCCAACGTCCGACACACGACCCGGGAGAATCTGCTTAGCTCCTGTTCGGGTGAATGCCTTGATGCGGTTCGCGCGGCGTGCCAGCCAATCTGACCTGTTGATTGGCAAGGAAGAACACGTGTCAAGTTCAGAAACTGCGACCGGCTAAGTTTCCGATCGAGAGAGTCTATCGGCGAATCGGCCGATTTACTGTGATAATGAAATCGGCTACAAGACAGCACGATCTCTATAGCCTCGTAGACAGAAGAATACTAAAGTAATCGGTACAAAGCTTGTAATAACAGCACTAGGAAAAGATCTAATCGGCAACGAATGGATCTAACGATAGAAAGCCGATACTATCGATTCCCAGCGGAATAATTGGTGATAAAAACTAGGAAAACAGGTAAAAACCTATGAATCTAGTTGATATCGATAACTGATGAATAAATCTAAACGAAACAACAGCGATGCGCCGGAAGTTAAAGCTTAGATATTACTCGATAAACGGAACTTACAGAATCGGCCGGAGATCAAGGTGATGCAGCCCTGCCAACCCGTACGAACTCGTGAGAAGAAAAAGTGATGGCGAAGTCGCCTGCTCGGAAGTAAGTACGAAGAAGAAAGTAACTTGTTGTATATTGATTGATTGTGTGTTTACATATTTACAAAGGTAGCTATTTATAGCCCCGTACAAATAATCTTCTTAACCGACTAGAACTCTATCTCTAATTCAAATAGAAAACAAATATCTACAAGCACAACTCGTGCCAAGTTAGTTACCCCACGCTTCGTGGGCTGACCTCCACCCTATCCTTCCATCTTTCCAAGCCCATACAGGCCCAACTAGTCCATCTTCCTGATCGGCCGATTTCTCATCGGCAGAGGATTGCCGATTGGGATTCTGGTGCATTCACCCTGAAGCGAAGCAAAAGTTGCTAGCCGATTCCGCATTATAGCACCATTTGACCGATTTCCAACTGTACTTCTTCGACTTCTTTTCTTCTTGGTGCCGATTCTACTGGTGACGAAATCCGGCGTCAACAGTACCTATTTAGATGTCTATGGAGTTTAATCGTTGTGTGCATCCTCAGTCGCTGCTGAAACCGGAAGTAATGCTTCCTTCATCTAAAAATGTAAAATAATATTGGGACCAATGATATTCCATTTACTTGAATTATAATCAATAATCTATTGGATTATTCAATTAATAGTAAACAAATTTGGTACTTCCATTGTATCATGTGTTTCCCCTGATATAACCTTTTAACCTTGGAAAGTAATTTTTTACTCCACAGGTTATTAAACAAGAAAATATAACTCAATATTGAACAGTTGATGACCAATAGTTTTGACTTTTATGGGTTATCAATAATGTTCATGGGCTATGTAGTACCGTGTTGTGCTTTTGTCGTCCTAATCAGATACATGAATGCATCCATGTGCCACATATAATGCATATATACTGTATGCCCGTTGACAGGTCAGGACATCACGATAGCAAAGATTATTGTAGGAGCACTACTATCTGTGGTGCTATTGGTGTTCGTGGCATGGTTTATCCTCTCCTATTGGAAGTGGACAAACAGACACCGTGATTTTAAGAAGCAGGGGAAGCAGCAGGGGCCTACTCAGTTCGAGTATAGTGATTTGGCAGCCGCGACAGACAATTTCTCTGATGAGAGGAAACTTGGAAAAGGTTTCTTTGGGGTGGTCTATAGAGGGTACCTGAAGAAATCGGGATGTGAAGTAGCAGTAAAGAAGATCCTGAACAAGTCCCATGCTATGCCGGAACCAGACACCAAGAATTTTTATGACGAACTCAATGCCATCACTTCAGTAAAGCACAAGAATCTTGTCAAACTCGTTGGTTGGTGCAGTGGAAACAGCTGGAACTTTGTTGAGTTCATGTGTTGGTGTTGGAAGAACAAAAACAATGAGCTCTTCCTTGTCTATGAATTGGTGCCTAAGGGAAGCCTGCACGACCACCTACACAAAGACGAAATAATACTACCATGGGAAACAAGGTACTTTACATATATACCTACATGTTCTTTAATTGAGCATGCAATACTATACATTTGAGATCCAACAAGATATTGAAGATTTTTATTTTTTCCTATCTATAATCAGATACAAGATAGTGAAAGACATAGCATATGCTCTTCTTTACCTCCACCACGAGTGCGACCCATTCATCTTGCACAGAGATATCAAGCCGGGCAATATACTTCTGGATGACAACTTCAATGCCAAACTCGCTGACTTCGGCCTGTCGAGGATCGTTGACTCTGACAGTTCAAAGCTCCTGACGGTCCCTATAGGAACCGAGGCTTACCTAGATCCACAGTGCAAGAAACCCTTCGGGAAGGTCGAGTTTAGCCGTAGCTCTGATGTCTACAGCTTCGGCATCGTCCTGCTTGATATCGCTTGCAAAAAAGATATGGTCAGGGAAACAGTTTGGAAGCAGTACACCAACAGATCTATCCTCCAGGCTGCTGATGACAAATTACAGGGCAAGTTCCATAGAAGTGAAATGGAGAATGTTATCACCCTAGGGCTCTGGTGCTCCTACCCCGATGATAGTAAGAAGCGGCCTAGCATGGAGCAAGTAATGGCTGTCCTGGAGCATGGCAAGTCACTCCCAGACCTTAACTCACTGGAAAATACTTCAGTTTCTACACAACAGGAAGTGTACATCGATCCGCAGGGACCCAGTTCTGCTGGCAGCTCCTCCTATGGGCAGCATGCATGAATCTTTATATCTGTGGTTGAGGGAGATTACTTCGTCATGCATACAGTATGCATGCGTACGCTGAAACGAAATGGCGTGGACCAGCTGCAGCGTCCATGGTCCTTACACATCTCTATGAATAATACAGCATCTGATGTGTATATTGCTTTCTAGCACTGAAAACATGAATAAAGCATGCTGGACTGCATAGATCATATAGCAGGCCTTGTTTTGCATGCATATGTGTTTTGTTGGGCTATGTATTATATGTGTGTGGACCTGATAACCATGGTGATATAAGCCATGATTCTGTATCTGTAATGGATATCCTATTTTATAATTCATAGTCGATCGACTAAAACTATCGCATTTGTTATTTCTTATTAGCCTTTTTTTTTACTATATAAGGCTCTTCTTGGATGATCTATAGGGGGCATCTAATTGCTGCTAGTAGCTGAGATTTTCGCAGGCGCGATATGGCCCAATTTCTGGTACCGATTAGTCTCCCTAAAAGAAATTAACAAATCAGCGAATCAGACAGAGTAAAGACTGAACCTCGGGTGGCATTGAAGCTGAAGACGATTTCACTGATTCCTGCTCCACTAAAGCAAGGCTGAATGTAGCGAACATGGCCATCCAAGTGACAATATTTTTAGCGTGCTTGCATTGGATAAATTGGAATAAAAAATGCACCATCGGATGCTCCAATGCCCCACCTAAAAAGTGTCGAAGCAACCACCAGACCAATTGGTACAACAGGAAAAAAAATGGCGGATGATCTGATGGAGGTAATTTTACAAGCATCAGAGCAATTCGCTGAGGAGGCAGAGGAAACCCTATAGCACCAGATGTTTGGATGCCCTATGGTGTTGACCGTCGGACAAAGCATATTTTCTTTGAGAAGTTCCAGAGAGGTTTTAGGCAAAAATTCTTCAACATCGGATGATTCGACAGCACCATCGGAGAAAGCGTTGGAGCAATGACGTGAACAGTGGCACCGGATGATCCGATGGGGTCATCGAATTCCTGAGGAACTTGTGTGTGGGGAGCCAACTGCTAGTTGCACCGGATATTCCGATGCAGGCTAAAAATAGACCATCGGAACATCCGATGGTATCCTTTTTCACTAGCCGTTGGAGCAACGGCTCTTTGAGCCCTTGGGGCTATTTATACCACCACCTCGAGTTGATGAAGTATCCAGGGATGCATTGAACACCAAGACTCATCATGAACACATCCATGCATGCCACCAAAAGTGCTTAAGTGATCCATAAAAGGCTTAGCACAAGCTTAGAAGAATGGTTAGTTGTAGGATAGGCCTAAAAAAGAGTGAGTGCATAGAGTGAACCACCGCTGTACAAGAGATGTGCCACTGTCTTGGAGCCTTGATGGCTCGCCGGTAAGTCTTCGACTCTCCAGCTTGGTGTGGAGCGGCGTCGACAACCTCTCACTGTGCGGGGGACATGGAAACCCCTTTCCTTCGTGGAGAAGCTCCTTAGTGAAGACGGCATCAAAGTGATCGAGGGACTTGGCATGAGCCTTAGTAGTCGAGCCTTTGTGGCAAGTCAAGGGGCACATTAGGAGATATTTGGTGATCGGGAAGCAATACTCTTGTGTGAGTGCTTCAACAACGTGGACTAGTGGTGGCTTAGTGCCTACCGATACCACGGGATAAATCCTTGTGTCAGGAGTTTGCTTCCCCTCATCCACTTCTTATGTTTTGGTATTTCATACTTGCAACTTGTGTGCCTTTACTTTCCTATAATAGTATCTTTATAGGTTTGGCTATAGGTTGCAAAACTTATTTTGGGATGAGAGTTTCACACTAGATCAACCGTAGATTGCACATTTAGATAGCATGATTTAGTTTATATTTTGATGCAACTAGTGGAAGCCATAAGTGCCTAATTCATCCCTCTCTTTTTTAAGCTACGAGCACCGATTCCTTCCATGAACAACATCAATATGTCTGGAATTTTTTTTCTTTTTCTTTTTGAAATAGGAGCACGGGCACTAAGGATAATGACTGTAAGTTGAGGAGGAAGAATGGGTCGAAGAAGTATCTGGTGACTAAGGTATGGACATCCATTTATGCTCTTTCATAGGACTCCAACCCATGGACTATAAGATCACAAGAAGTCAAGCAGACCGGAGGAGGAGGACATCGACCCGGTTGAAGATGCTTGCTGATTGATTTCCCCACCTCGATCCTCACAATGAACACCCGCGCACTGCTGGGCCCAATCCAGGCCTAAGACGCGAGTACTGGGCCTCCATTCACGGTGACGACGGACTGCTGACCATAACGGTGAGCCTTTTCATTTCCAGAGCTGCCGTTTGGTGCGAGTCTTAGATCCTGAGGGTCGCAAGGGGGTTGACGAGCGTACTCTTCGTTGCATATGCAAGCTGATCTTGCTCAAGTACCTGAGCCTCAGGGGCAGTGATGTTTACTGTATCCCCAAAAAAATAGACAAACTGGTGTGTTTAGAGACGTTGGACATCCGAGAGACAGAGGTGAACAGACTGTGCCTTTGGAAGTCATCATGCTCCCACGGTTGGTTCACCTGTTGGGTCAGTTTGAGCTACCTCAAGAACTTGTGAATAAGAAGAAGAGGAGCAAGCTGCAGGCATTCTTCTCAGACAAAAGTGTACTGCAGACTCTGTCAGGATTTATCATGGACGGCAACTCTGGTTTTGAACTCATCCTGCTTCACATGAGGTTTCTGAAGAAGGTTAAGATATGGTGCGAGCAATCTGTCACCAAGTCAGAAGACCTAACTTGCTCCCTCCAGAAGTGGTTCTCGAAAGGCAATGGAATTGAGTCTCTACCAATTGATTTCGGCAAACAATCTTTTAACTTCCATGACTCTGTATCACTTGAAGGTCCCTGCATGCGCAGCTCCATCAAGCTGCAGCACTTCCCGAAGCCTCAGACCTTCATCATACAAAGGGGTGGATCCCCAAGCCTTCAGCGGCTGTGCTTCGAAGCCTCAGACCTTCCCGAAGTGCATATCCATGACGGAAGCATGAGCACAATCACCTCTCTTCACCTGCTCTGTCCCAAGTTTGTATTCTACCGTAATTTCAGTGGAATCCAGCATCTCAAATATCTCAACGAGGCTGTTGGTCACGAGGAATTGGAGGGCTGGAAGAACGGTGAGCGTGCACTCTGATGAGATCCACTCGAAAGATTTACTGCAGCAAAGTGTGGGAATTGTAACAAATTCTCTTGAACACACGCACATGCATGCTGTTGATGTGGTAGTTTCCATGTTTGTTATATGCACCTATGGTATTGGGAGCTGAATGTTGTTTTCATCCATTGTGCATTCCTTTCCTCTCAGATTTCACTATTGTTTCTCTTGGTGCTTCCCTGTGTCGTTGCAATCGATTTTCTGAGCACAGATACACCTTATAGATAGTAATATGCAAAAATAGAGTCTCACTATTTCGTAATCTGCCCTGTCATTCAGCCCCGGCATGCATAAGGGTGATGCTATTTAGAAGCTGCTTATTTTTGTTTCCTCCTTGCTTTGCAAAGATTGCTTCTGTTGCAGCACAAAATGAAAGGTAAACTGCAAGGAAGAAATAGAAAGGAAAAATAATCCAGCCGGTGGAGGAGCGCTGTTGGGCTGACTACGCTTCATGCATGGCCCCTTTGCCATTCACTGTCCAGGCTGCGCAGCAGCGATGTTTAATTGGCACCGGCCCCTGAGGCTGAAATCGCCCGTGCATTTCTGATCCTACTTTTATTGCTTACAGACTCTGCAGCGCGTGAAACCATACAAGCACAACGCATGTTGGCATAGAGATGATGTACAACTGCCAGTACTAGGCAGCGAGCTACTCTTCCACATCGTCAGTTATTACACAGGTGGGTGCTGCTACAAATCGAATATGGAAGCAATCGATTCACTTCCAGTGTATACGCCAAAAGAGGCGAGGATAAAAAGTTTCACAGATCTTCAAGAATACTTGGCTACTGCCCCAAAAGGATAAATTGCTTCACAGATCTTCAAGTAAACTTGGCTAATATCCCAAAAGAACAGATTGCTTCACAGATCTTCAAGTACACTTGGCTAATACCACAAAAGAAGAGATTGATCTTCAAGCTGCGAGAATCTGCATAAAGATTGCCGTCTCCTCCATGGCTCCACAACTCAGAAAACTATTCGCATTATTGCAGTTGCTTCTAGAAAAGTTAATTGTGTTTTCCTGCAATTGACGTACTGAGAAACGGTATGCCTGATGTGTTGCCCCGAGCACCAACTCGAATAATAGGTCAACACGCACAATAAACAGTAGTCTTTTGATATCCACTCCGCGGTTACTGCACTTCCTCTGGGCCCTCATAACTGGAATCTTCTCTTATCTTCTGCACCCATTCCCAGAAGTTAGTTTTTCACCATCTCTAGCCACTGAACCAACTTCAATATGGCATGAAACCACCAGCCTCAGACTTCTGTACGCCGTTATTTGATTATTGCTTCAATTCTGGATCCCATCATGATGTCTTCACCAGTTTTACACTTTTGTTGGGAAGCCATCAAGCGTTATCATTGTCTTTAGCTGACAATCTGTCTAGCAAGTCACTTCCTCTGTAGTTTGTCACACTGTGATCAGGGTTGAACAACTGCTGATTGTTCAGAGCACATGATGATGCTGATGCTGTTTTGTCACCTCCAGCACCCCAGACATCAAAATCTGTATTTTCCAGGAGACCCCCAGAGGCGATCCTTGCATCTCGGAATGGTCCAATGCATTTTCCCTTTGCAAACTTAATGCAAGCCTCCTTGGCTGCCTCGAGACAAGCGGCCATCTCTCGCTCTTCACATCTCTCTCTTTCTTCATAATCAGTCGGGGCAGCTCCCAATAAGCCTTTCCACCAGGGGGGTTTGCATTTGCGTGATGCAGTGATTGAGCACCCTGACCGTGCACCAGCCTGCAAAAGTTGTGCATCAACATCTTGTTATTACATTTTTGAAGGTGAAAAGCCTCCTATGAAACAAAAAAAACCTTGTGCTAGGTACACAGTACACACCACATAGATTAAAGCATATGTCAAATGTGAATGATGTATCCAACACAAATTAAAAATGAAAAGTTCAGCCTTTCATGTCTGCGGAAAGCAATGCTTCTGCTACAGGAAATACATAGTCAATATGCACATTCCAGGAATTTACTTCTGAGACCATTTATCAACGTGTATAGCTCTTCATAATGCAACACTATGGCATAAAATAATGAAGGATTATATCATACAGATACTGGAAGAATCACTAAATCAAATTACAATGAACGTTCTAACTGCAAAATAATGTGCTTCCCACGTGTCAATTGCAAATTCTCTGTTTCAGCGTTGACACTGTATTAGATGCCAATATCAATATGAGAATCGAACATGCCATGAGTACTGTGGAGCAGGTGTGAAAATATAACAGCCAGATGTCAAAAAAAAAAAAGAGCACTGTGGAGCAGTGTCAACCACAACAACTAAAGCTAAGTAGCCATGAGCTGGTTTGCTATCTTTTATGTATGCAGCTGCTATACTTATTGACTGGCAGAACTTGAGCCAGCCAACTCGGCCAGCTGCAATGGTAAATCAAAGCCCTTACATTTTAGGTATGAGAGAACAAGGGAGGAAAAAGAAAATGAACTCCTCTGTCTCAGTTACAAAACTGATGCTCAATAGCATTTGAGACAGAACAGAAGTGAACATAGGTCTAATTTGAAGAAGAGAACATAACTTGCATATAATTGGAAAGCCAAATTAAAGAATAAGAAAAAACATAACTCATCTGACTGAAAAATACTGTCTCCAGTCACAAAAAAGTGAGGTTTCGGGATTGTCTGAAGTCAAATATTCCAATCGTTGACTACTAGTTTTTATAATAATATATCTATAAAATATACCAAATGCATACTCTAAAGAAACTATGTTCTAAGATAAAATCTACTCGTATAATCCAAGCAACATGTGAAAAGTATTTTGTAGTCAAAGTTTCCAATAGTTAACTTCAGATTATCAGATAACATCAATATGTCACCCAGTTGTTTATGAATGGAGCACAACTTTATGTGTGTGCAAAACCATGTATGATAGATTGTAGCTAATGTTGTGAAAAAAACTGTAGGTGAGGTTGTTTCCCCAAAAGACAGAACAAAACAGGATTCGATGAAACAAACACACAATTAATCTTCTGATGAAACATATATTTTGCTCAAACTGTAGAATAGCTAATGTTGTGAAAAAAACTGTAGGTGAGGTTGTTTCCCCAAAAGACAGAACAAAACAGGATTCGATGAAACAAACACACAATTAATCTTCTGATGAAACATATATTTTGCTCAAACTGTAGAAGAGCAAATGGGCGCAGAAGGACGAAAACAAGTCCAATCAAATAGGCACAACTAGTCTGCCTTTTCTGACTTCATAAACAGCATTCCGCAAAGAACACATTATGCACCATCAGAAAGTTGAAAACCACAAGGGGGGAAACATAGTAGTTTGATGTTATAGAGCATTGTCAACCCCGACCACTGAACTCCAGTAGCCAGGAGCTGGTTTGCCCTGTTCGATATCCGCAGCTGATAAACTTACTGCCTCGCATAACTAGCGCGAGGCACCTCGGCCAGCTGCAAGAACAAAACACAACCACAATACACACTCCACAGGCAAAGTTTCCAGCGCTGGTAGCCGCATCGGCACACTCACCGTAACAATCTAACCTACGCGCCGAATCTGCTCTAACCCTGCACGCACGGCTACATTCCCTTGCGCATTGGTTCCACGCATCCAAAAAAACCCCTAAGCTTTGCTAACTGCTAACACAGGCGCGACCGAGGAGGGGAGACGGTGTAGTCAGGGGGGGGATCGTTACCTCGCACTGCGAGACGAGGCTGGCTTCGGCGGCGTCCCAGGCGGCTCTCCAGCTGGCGGCGTCGCGGAAGGCGAGGACGTGGGGCTCGCCGGGGGCGGCGGAGGGGACGGGAGCGCGGAGGAGTGGGAGCGGCGGGTCGAAGCGGACGACGGTGGCCGCG
The DNA here is from genome assembly GCF_000263155.2 of Setaria italica. NCBI lineage: Eukaryota > Viridiplantae > Streptophyta > Magnoliopsida > Poales > Poaceae > Setaria > Setaria italica. Next base: position 34,183,419 of record NC_028457.1, on the reverse strand, counting down.
GCGGAGTAGTCCTCGGGCGAGTCGTCTGTGCTCCCGCCGTAGGGCGGAGCAGCCATGGAGGGAGAGGGGGGGAGGGGTGTTGTCCTCGCCGCCGGCAATGGCGGCGGGAGGCGTGGTAGTCTGGTAGATGATGTTGCCTAGGGTTTAGGAGGAAGTGGGGATACGGGTAGGGATGGGTCAGTTTAGTTGGGCCTCTGGACGGCGGGTTAAGTGGGCCGAGGGAATGTACCAGACGTGTTGGCCCACGAGTTGATTTGTTAGCCCACAAGCGAAGTTTGCCACACCCACCCACTTCATTTTCTAGCTTGGCCCACGGATGAAGTTCTTGCTTGTTTCTCTTGTTGGCCCACGATGAAACATTATTTGCGGGGCCATGAGTGATGGACTTCGTACTTACGCGTCCTTTATTCCCTAAAAAGACTTACGCGTCCATTATTATTATTATTTTCTATTTCATTATCAGCTTTAGAAAACTGAGACGCGCATCTTTAAAATATTGGAATATCTTGTCGACGTGCTTTTTGTCCGCGACAATCCAATTACATTTGCCTCCGTCCGTCCGGGCACCAGCACATCCAAAATATTTTATACGAAGAAAGTGCTTCGAGATCAGAGCATCAATAAATATCTCCTAATAGTTAGTTAAAGGTATATTCCAATATTTTTTTTATTATTATTGGAAGAGTTACTCTTGCAGTCTCCCAATAATCTCATCCCGATCCAACAACTACATTGGGAGAGGCACAACTTCTACTCCATTAGGAAGAGTTGGGTTGAATTATTGGATTGTCCCAATAATTATTGGCAGAAGAGAAAAGTAAATTGAGTCGGCTGGAGCAATCTTCAAATATGGTGGTTGGATTGGGGAACGGGTTCATACTGTAGATGCTCTTATGGAATCTGTGTATTTTCCTAGAAAAGAAAAAAACAATTTTGAAGTCGATGTTTGGAAGCAGGAAGAATTACTAATTCGCCACGTGTCTTCCAATCCTGTCCAGCGGCATCTCCTAACGGGAAGAAAATTCTCTGCGGCGGTGCCGCACCGCGCGTCTGGTGCAACACCGCCCAGATGGCCAACGCGTGTCCATGGACATTTCCATCAGCGATCGAATGGAGTCGAGCCTGCGTCTCCTCTGCTAGAGGATCAAGCTGACTTGGGTCATGGAGCTTTCTTCTAAGCTGAGCGCTGGGCGGAACCAAATCAAATCCCGCAGCAACACTTCGAACATTCAGATTAATTGGTACTGATTCAAAATTGACACTGCATATCTCCTCTACAAATTCCAACAAAACTTGCTACTACAGAATAAATCAAATCAGTACCGAACCTACACTACAAAGGCTCAATAACTAGAGATCCTGAACCAAATCTTCTCCTGAAATCTAAACTCCATCCTCCATCCATCCGACAATACGCTACCAAAACATCAGGATGTAAATGCCCGGCATAGTTTTGCTACCGGCAACAAGGCTGCAACCAACCACAGATGATGTCTGAAGATGGCAGTATTCCTTGCCTTTCTCTGGATTTGCATCTACTACGGTTTGCCTCGGTACATGAGGATGCCATGGCTGCAGGAGCGGGTCACTGTAGAGGTGGCCGCCGGCGTGGTTAACGGATGGAGCCGACGAGTCTGACTGGATTGGACAGGATTGGACACCATGCGCTCTCATCCTCTGAGTCGGTGATGTTCTGCTGGGTATGCACCTCTTGGACGCACGCGAACTGCCCAACTGCACCTGCTCCAAGTAGCTAGAGTCCACGTGCAGCCGCGGCATCAAGCTCGACGGCCGGAGGTGCCACTCACCATCGGCGACGAACGCCCGAGGACAGGGGGGCTCGATCTATTTTCAAAGACCCAATTTGATTTTTGTTTCTGCTCCGTAGCGGAATTCAGCTCAATCTGCTTCGCGGAGGAGACCCCGGCTCGGTTTGGTTCGCTGATGGAAAGGATGGGTGCTCTGTGGATACGCGTCGGTCATGTGGGCGCCCAGGCGCGGTGCGGCACCGCCGCAGAGAATTTTTTTTCCTCCTAACGGCTCCCCTTTCGCCGATGCCGCGGCCTCCTGCGACGCTGCCGCCGCCGCCACGCAGCCCTCCGCCCCCGTACCGCGTGTTGCCACCGAGTGTCCACACACCTCCCGGCGCCCCACCAAGGCCGTCCCCGCTGGCAGCCGAGGGCGTGTAGCGCTTTCCCGTGCGACGGCGTGGGCGCGTGCCCGTGGCATCTGATGGCTTCCGCGTGCGGCGGCGGCGGCGGCGGCGGATCGGAGCGCCTGAGCGGGTAGGAGGGAGCGAGCCCGGGGCGGCCGCGGCGGCGGTCGAGCCCTCAGCTGCGACGGGTCCTGCTCCAGTTTGTCTTCTCGAACCTTGCCGTTCTCTACTCGGATCAGAGCGTATCGCCTCTGATTCTTTGGTTTGCTTGGTTCCTTGTTCTTCCCTGTTCTCTACCTCTACATACAGATGCCTTACCTGTGCGCGTAATGTGCCTAGAGCGCGCCGCCCACAGGAAGCGCCCCATGCACACCACGTGCTTGTGTTTTTGTCCAAACCAATTCCAGTAGCTAAATTTTGGCCGAATAAGAACCCCCCCCCCCCCCCCCCCCCTCTGTCACTCACCCATCATCAATGGCTTACATTACTAATATACAGTATCAGACAAGAAATCAGCACAAATCATCCTTTATGTCATCAAAGTAGCAAGTGTGGTAACCAAATAGGAGGGAGAAGAGAGAGAGAGAGGGAGCACCAAATTGAGGCCTGAGACCAATGATTTACCTGAAAACCTATAAACGGAAGAGATGTGAGCAATCATCCACTATGGAGAAGAACCATATACATCGCCTTACAAACCACACTCTAAATCCCTGGGATTGTGTGGATGTCGGGAACAAAATCTCTACTAATCATCCTACCAGGCTCTCAAACCCGCGAAGAACCATACCACTCAAGTGGGGATAAAGTTTCAGAACGAATCTGGTAACGTTATTGGCTGCCCCTTTTGGGACCTTCTTCTAACACGTACGGAATATACCAAAAGCTTCTGCCCAAACCTACCAAGCGAAACACATATCCCAGAAGAACGTCTCTTCCTCGCAGACCTGTCCAATCTCATCCTAATAAGAAGGATCCGGTTCAATTCCTCTCTTGTTTCTGGAACCTAAAGGCAGGTTTGCAGTTTGGATTTCGCGGATCTGTAACGTACCAGTGGAGTAGATTCATAACGAAGTGAGAATCTAGAAATGTGAAGTGCCTGTATTTAATTACTAAGACGATGCAGTAATATACCCTTTTCTTTTCTTGTATGTTAGATAACCCTTGTTCGTTTCAAGGGATGGGGAAATCCACTGTGGAAATGATTCGCTTTGTTTACCGAAACTGTAGTACTCGTCTCCTGCAAAAATTAACTTAATAGTCAGCCAGATGCCTAAACACATTCTCACAGGAGATAATTCTGGATTAACATGTATTGAGTTGCATGCACCAACCAATTCAACCCAAAAGCTTAAGCTAATGGGGAGAGGTGGGCAATTCACTTATACCCCAACAACATGAAAAAACACCTAGCACAGGATTAACATATCCAGTCTACTAGGCTGAGAAATTGCGGGAGATAATGGCATGAGAGAAGTGAGTAAGAAATAGGAATACGGGAGAAAAAACCTATTTTCACATGACGTATGCAGGAAATACTGTTCCATTCAGGGGTCTCTTGTGTTGTCCATTTCTTCTCCAACTCTGGATCACATTTTCTGATAATGAAAGACTCAAGTGAGGAGGGCAAAATGGGAAACTCTAGGTGACGACGAGCTTCATCAAACTCCAATCTCTTGAGAGAAATAAGGTCTTCCAGTGGTAGCCTGGTATCTGGTTTCAGTATTTCCAGGGACTTGAGGGACATGTTATTTTGTTGCAGCCATTGCTGAGGTATGCTTCTAAAGCCAACTGAGATAATCAAGCTTTTGGTGTCGCGCAATGTCCGCAATGGCTTCAGGAATAAGTCATTTGGGGTCTGGATCCAGAGTGAGTAGACCTTTAGATTTTCATTTCCCACCCAAGAATATGCACCTTTAGCTCTTGTTTACTTCCCTCCAAACTCCCAACTTTGACACTATGCAAAAAGAAGATTCCCCATCACATCAAACTTGCGGTACATGCATGGAGTACTAAATGTAGACGAAATTAAAAACTAATTGCACAGTTTTGTTGTACTTTGCGAGACGAATCTTTTGAGCCTAATTAGTCAATATTTGGACAATAATTCACAAATACAAATGAAACGCTACAGTGTCGCATTTATGGCAAAATGCTAATTTGGCACCTCCCAACTTGGGAAGTAAACAAGGTCTTACTGTGAAGGCTTGGGCACCCTGTGATTTCCAGCCAGGTAAGGTATGGCAGGACTCCCATCCCACCCAGGCTTAACAAAGAACTACACCTTGTCACAAAAATCTCTCGCAGTGCCTGAAGACTTGTGAACACCCGTGGTGATGGAAGGGACTCCACCTTGGCGCAATCGCACAAATTCAATGAAGTGAGGTTAGTCAGACCAAACAGTGAGTTCAGCAGTGGAACTTCGAAGCCACGACACTCCACCATGGAGAGTTCTTTGAGTGTGTTGGGAATGGAAAATTGCTTATCTTCAGGATTTCTCATTCTCCATTTGATCCAGGAATTCCCCGGACTGAGTTGGTCCCCAAGTTGATTGGCAGGGGGCATTTCCAATTTGGAACAGCTACCAATACGAAATTCTGTGAGCTGGTTCATTTTTCCAAATAACAAAGGTGCAGTTATTAATCCTACACAATCAACAATGCTTAGGATCCGAAGAGCACGTACATAGTGTTCCTGCAGTAGAAAGCTCCTTTCAAGAGAAGTTAAATTTGGACATTCTCTGATGATAACCAAGACTAGCTTAGGTGGCATGCCTTCAGAACCCATGTTGGTACCATGTCGCTCCTCGATTCTTGGGAGGGTGCTCAATCCAACATCATTGATTTCCAATTGAACTAAACTAGGAGGTAGAAGTGGCAGCTCCCTCAATTCTTTGCAACCTTCCACCACCAGAGTTTTCAGATTTTGAGGCAAGGAAACATCAGGTGATATGCCTATCTGTTTCAGTTCAGTAAGTTTTTGCAATTCAAGATGCTTGAGCAACTTCAGTTTTCCAAAGGCTGGGAGGCGCACCCACTTTCCACACCTTCGCAGCTCTAGTGACACCATATTTGTGAGGGACAGGTGATTAAACCAAGATGGAAATCGAACACCATTGTAACATGCAATTTCAAGATTTTGAAGGCGAGTATGTGGTTCAAGCTGATCAAGAATCCGGTCATCTTCATCCTTTGGGGCATCATTGGTCTCAGACCAGTTAAGTGATAGTGATCTAAGGTGGAATTTTTCACTCAGCTTGGCCTTGATAATCTCTTTATGGCTTCTAACATTCTCAAGGTTGCACATCTTCAACTTGCAAAGTTTGCTTAAATTTCTCAAGGAATGTATTTGGTACCCTTCCTTCTCTTGAACCTGAAAATTGTGCAATTCCTGAAGGGAAGATAGTCCAACAACAAAAAACTCACCAAATCCATTAATTCCATAAGACACATATCTCAGACGAGAAAGATTTCCAAGCTTCTTCAATTGCTCTGGCCCTAGGTTAATACTCCTCTCCGAAGCAAGTATTTGCAAGTGATAGAGCTTAGAAAGTCCTTGTACTTCCTGCATCCCAGAGAAAGAGACATAACGAAGGTGCTTATTAGCAACTTCTTTTGCAAAGCAGAACTTGGGTACCCTTTTTAAGATCAATAACCGCAAGCCCTTCAAGTTTTCTACAGCTCTCTCCAGTGCATGTACATGTACAATGCCAAGATCACTGGAGCTTTCTATGACAAGTGTACGCAAATTCTTGAAGAATGGTATTGCCTCAATCTCCTCAATTGTTAACTTGCTGAATTTTGCAATCCATAAGTGTCTGACTGTATGTCTGTCATGCATATAATCACCATATTCAAGTCTTACACATTCACTAAAAGAAACATTGCGTGCCAAATCGTGCAATAAATCATGCATGATGTAATATCCGGTGTAGTGTTTGCTGTAAGGATCTCCTGTTGGCACAAAAGAAAAGAATGATTTTCTTGTCAATTGTGCCAAGTATCCTTCACCAATGTCTTCTGGCCTCTCCATTCCACCTTTAACATGAATCAGTCCTGAGCCCATCCACATTTTCACCAATCCGTCCTTCTTAAACATATAATTTTTTGGAAATATGCTGCAGTATCTGAAACAAAGCTGCAAGTCTTCAGGTAGATGCCGGTAGCTTGATCGAAGAACAGTCATGACGATAACATCCAATTTCCCTTCTAACTGTTCAAGTTGTGTGTGCAAGTTCTCCCAATATTGTTCACTGACGTTTTCCTTCAGATAACCACCCGCAATCTTTGTCACCAATGGACACCCTTGAAACTTCAATACGATTTTTTTTAGCTACTCGCAAGAGATGTGTGTAATCTTCAGCTTTCAAATCTTCAAATGCAACTTTCTGAAATAGTCTAAAATTGTCGTCTCCATCTAGTCCACGTAAGTGCATATACTCCTTTTTACTTCCCATCACACTTGTAACCATATCTGCCACAGATTGCATTCGGGTTGTCAGCAGGATCCTGCTTCCTCTTTGGCTAGTCTGAAAAGGAGCCATTAATAGTTCCCATTCCATCCTTTGGCCGTCTTCCCAAACATCATCTAGAATAAGCAGAAACTTCCTATTCTCGAGTTCCAGTTTGAGAATTTGCTGTAATGCTTGCAAAGTTTCAGCATTTGGCTTCTGTTTTGTAATTGCCTCCAAGATCTTCTTTGTTATCCTCGTTACACTGAAGGTATTACCAGACACATGTGCCAACACAATTATCTCAAAATGAGATGAACCTTCTAAATCTCTGCACACAAGTTGACCAAGGGTGGTCTTCCCTATACCTCCGATTCCGATTATTGCAAACACTGGAATTGTGCTATTTCTAGAAGTGCTTGAACCTTCATCCAACTTATCAGTCAACCACCTCATGATCTGTTCCTTCTCCCTGTCACGGCCAAAGAACTCAGTAGCTGTCAGAGCAGAGCTGGTCTGTTGATAGCTGCTTTCAGCATGGCCGATTAAGGGATGAGTGTCAAAACGGCTGATGAGTTGAAGGAATGTGCACACACCTTTTGCAACTCCATCTAAATCCTCCAAAGCCTTCCTTAGCGTCTTCACCATTTTTCCTTCAGAGGCATGCCTCACGAATCTTTCAACTACTCTTTCTCTTATGAAACTGATGACCGGATTGCGTACCTGATGTTGAAGATTTCGTGCATGTGCCTCTTCCTCCAGTTTGTAGTAGTCTACCTCATCAAGTGCATCCTCAGCACCCTCAACCGCATCTCGGAACCGCCAAAGCCACCGGTTCAGTGCACTGCCATTCTGTGCTTCAATCTGCTCGAGGTTGACAGCGGCGTACACTGCCTGGATCTCTGAGAGTCTTTGCAGAAGCCGATCCTTGACGGCCTCCATGCCCTCGGCCTGGTGCCACTCGCTGAGGTAGCTGAACGCCTTGTTGACGATGAACGAGATGGCAGGCGTCGCGATCGACTTCCCTGCAAAGACCAGGGCAGCGGTGGCGGCCATTGGTCGAGAACGGGTAGGTTTGTGCTCTCTATCTCTCGATCGATCGATGAAGAGAAGGGCAAATGGTCAAGAGTCAGAGCTCGGCAGCTCGTGAGGTGCGGTTTATGTTTAGGCGCTTTTAGAAAGCTTGTCAAAGCCCAACTTATGCCTAGCTCCCTCCGGAAATCAGTAAAATAAGGAGAAGGCCGCGACCATTGGAAACACAGGATCATTAGGCTTGAAGATGTGTGAGTAATGGACTGATGCTGGGACTGATTCAAAGTGCACAAACCTTAAGGGTTTTTTTTTTCATGATGAGATACATAGTTTAGTACCACAGTTTTCGACTTCTGTACTTCTGCATAGTTCACAGTCATTGTAGGGTGTGAATGGATGACTATTTTTTGTTGATTCATTCCAACTCATTTACTTTTCATATTAAAGGTTCATGTTCTACCTAGAACACCTATCTTCCTATTGCTTTTGTTTAAGAACAAGGAGCTTACAAGGGACAAACTTAAGACGAAAACAAGGACAAAATGTGCAAGCTAAAACATGTTTGATCTGACTTAGGAGTAGTTCGGCATTTAGTTTTTGGATGTCTGGTGTCAGACAGATGTGGTTTGATATATGAATATATCAACAAAAGTCAAACAAAATGTTCATATATTACTTAGAAATAGTTCAACATTAATTTGTTGACCTTTTCCTTGTTGTTTGACAGGTACGGTATTCAAAGTGGTACACCCAAGCAATACGAATGTTTTCTTTGATGACGACTGACATGTTCATGGAACTTGGGACGCCGTTGCATCAACACGAGAGGCTCTTCTGACCTCGGCCTTGATGCCAAGCAACTAGTTTCCAGCTCGCACGTATGTTTGTCAATGGCGAGAAATGCGCGTATGACTTTCGTGCAACCACGATCTGCTATGAAGTCAACTGGCTTTCGTGGATGGCTTTTGCAATATACTACCTCGAACTATCCATGGCTTACCATGAAGGTTGAACATCAATGCAAGGGCTGCCTGGCACTTGTGAACGGTTGGGAATCTTCAGCAACATCACTTTCCTTGTATATTGACAAGATGCTGGAATTTTATCCAGCATAACTCCGGTGGTTAAAAATTACACTTAGGCTGCTGGAATTTTATCCAACCAAAATCAATAGATTCATTTAGTTGAACATCTACAATAGAAAGCATAAACGATCATATAACTATGTCCGGTTGCCCATCTGTCAGCATTCAGCAGGCACTAGCCAGTAGCATTCCAAATCTTTGAGGGAATCCAGAATGTTTCATGGCAAATTTAAAGGTATTTGAATATTATGCACCACAGTCCCCATTCACAGAAAAAAAAGATCTAGAATCCAGGCGATTGCCTTTGCCATCCATAATTCTGCAGTGTCATAATTTCCCCCGCACAGACACAGTCACACTAGTACACTACTGATTCAGTAGCTGGCATGTATATAAACTGAATGCAAGATAAACTGAGAGAAAACAGCTGATTCGGCAGAACAAACTACAATTGATTCAATATATGTAGCAGATGTCACATGCAATGCAGTACAAACATCGTTTTATACAACAGTGGCACTCACAACATCACGGCAGATGTGCGGCATTTGCATTTGCATTTGCATCTTGCGAAAGCAAGTGCTCTGTACATCAAGGAGGGGCAACACAGCAGTTGACCCAGCAGTTACAAAGCAAGCAGCAGGCCAGCAACGGAGGTCAAGTGCTGTGCCCTGTAGTAAGTAGAGGTAGATGGTCAATTGGTCTCAATCCTTGACGTCTGCGACACCTTCAGAAGCTATCTGAAACCTCGCTTCGGCTTCAGCCAGGCAGGGAGAGCTTATTACTTTACAGATTCGCTCCTCCCCTCTTCCCTTGCGAAGAGCAAGCCTGAAACAGTATTGACATTTTATGATAAGATGTGGATAGGAATACAACAGGAGTTGGGGATTTGATACAGATAAGTGGTTGTATCATATTACAAAGTAAATCACCTTGTTGTGGAAGCATGAGCCATGATGTTTCCACCAATGGGCTTGATCTGCGGTCCAGCAAACATAGCAGAGCCATCCACTTGTGCTACTACTTGATTGGTGATAACCACAGCTACTCCAAACTGCAGTGAACAATCAAAATTAAGCAAACCAAACAATCATGAGGGCCGTTTAAAAATCACTTATAACATAAATATAAACATAAAGATAAAAGACTTCAGTTTTCTCCATGATTAAAAAAATTGCTAACTTATAGTAAGTTATAACTGACCTCATCAGCTAACTTCTGAAGGCTCCTCAGGAACTTAGCCATATGCATCTGCCTTGCTGATAGCTCTCCTCTTCCTGAGAAATCAGTTCTGTACAAAGCTGTGGCACTGTCTACGACCATGAGAGCAAACCTGCAATTGTAGACATTCAAAAATTCAGATGAGAAATTTGGAACAACAGCTAGCTCTGCTATTACTAATCTTCATAACAATCATATACGAAGAATCACTGGAAACAGGACCAGCTATTCTGATACGTTGACGAGTGCAGCAAACAAGTATCTGTAAGCAGAATTAATGAAAATCGCTGACAGAGTAGCAGTTGCGTTGACAATTTTTCAGCTGTTTTTGTATCACCCGTTATGATGCAATCATGCAGTAGCATTTCTCAATTAGACTAAATAATGAACATTTCAGCAGTATATACAGTATAAGCATAGTACCCTATTCGTACTGTACATTTTGGACTGAAATATATATCAGCTGCCTAACCACATTACATCTGTGTTAACTTAGCTGACTAATATGACATGAAGAAAACCGGGATTTTCATGATCTATGCACAGAGTGAAAACTCACAAAGCTACTGCTTTAAATAGTAGTGAAGTCCAGTTCTTTGAAAGAGCTATATATATTCTTTAAGTTCATATGGAATTGGTATGTGATAGAAAGAAACAGTATATTAACTAAGGCCTGAATCCTATGATTCATAAGCAGAAAAGACAACCAAATATATATTACCTTATTTACCAAGTGCAGAAATGCCAGTCGGTTATAAAGCAAACAAAGCACATTTGTTCTTGTTATGAGCTTAAAGTAACATACAGTCAACAGGTAGACTCTAAAGTCAAATGAAAGTTGGAATTTCAACTTGCCTGGTCTCTATCATCATGGAAGCTGCCTCCAGCAGAAGCCTGGATTGATGATCCGTATTATAAGCTCTGGCATAAGCCACATTCTCCAACACATCAGCACCATTCAGTCCAAACCTAGATTCCAGAAAGTTCATGTTTAGAAATCCAATTTATGTTAGAATACAATATGAATGCAATCAAGGTATCACCTGTCAGCGATCTGCAGGAGCCTTTGTGGTCTGAATGTACCCTCTGCATCAATGTATAGAGCCTTTCCTTCACCACCACCTTGGTCCAATGGAAGCTGTAATATGAATTTTGAGCATGTTTGAGACCAACAAAACAATTCAAGCATGAAATGGAAAAAGAGGTGGGCAGACAAAAACCTCACCTGACAAGTAACACAAAGAGTGTGACACAACTGAGTCTTTCCAGAGCGGAACTCACCATATATCTCTGTGATAGATCCTGTTTCTATCCCCCCTGTTGAAAGAAGTTCATAACAGAGTATTCAAGTTGAAGTTACAACTGGATAAGCATACAAATTCTGAAGGAAAAGAAGGATCATGGAATGAACAAGCGCATTACCCTCCAAGATCTTGTCAAGTTCTCTTGATCCAGTTGTAACTTGAATAATCTCCAGCCGCTGTGCATGAAGTTGGCTGGCACTTGTAAACCCCAGTGGAACTATCTTCGATGCTGCAAAAGGTTTGCGGACAATTATGGCATTTATAGTGTGCAATACAATTTCCGTACAACTGAAACTCAACACGATCAGCACATTTAGCAGCCTCATGTTACTTACCTGCTTCAACTATCTTGTCAACTTTAGCTTCACTTATTCCTTTGATTTGCAGAAGGTCTTTCCTTGGGGTGTAAGCCACAGCCTCCACAGTGTGGAGACCGGAATCTTTGAGCTTTTTTACATCCAGTGCAGCTATTCCAGATGCCTAGACAACAAATTACGCACAAACTTAATATTAATACAGCAGTGTACATCTAAATGTTTTCAAGAAACAGGAACTAATTAATCAGGCACCTTAGATGGCACTAAAAAAAGCGATAGAAATAAATTGCAAAATGCAAACCTAAGATCTTTGTCGGTCTACATTGAGCTTGAAGAAAGTTATATCATTAAGCAATGAAATGCACTTGTGTCATGCATTCATTAATTAATATGCCAGTGTTATTCAGGTGTCAAATTCTTCATTTGCAGAATTGGTCAGATAGGGAAAACTGGCAAATATAAAATGCTGTAAGAAAAATCAACAACTAGGAGAGCATTTCTAATGAGAAACTGAATAGTGAATTCATGCTTCATTTCTCAAGCGAATCTCAAAAGCATATCCCTGAATAAACTTGGTAGCCTAGTTATGATTCAATTGAGAGGACATCCTCTCTGTTCAGTCAGAAATGTCCCAAATGTTGAAACTGTTTATTACTGCAGAATCTGCAATCTGCAGATCCAAGATGGCACTGAAACGAGGGAATGGAAACAAATTGCAAAATACATCCTAAAGAGGATTGGCATTCTACGTTGAGCTTGAAGAAAGTTATATCATTAAGCAATGAATTGTATTTCCATCATTCATTCATTACTTAACAAGCCAGTTTTGTTCAGGCAGCAAATTTCTCATTTTCAGAACTGGTCAGGTAGGGAAAAACTAACACCATCTTTTAAAATGCTTCAGGCATAGGAAAATCATTTAGAATAGCATTTATCACAAGAAACTGAATAGTAACTTCATGATTCATTTCTCAAGCAAATCTCAAAAAGTATCTGAGAATGAACTCAAGAGACTAGATAGATTCAATTGAGAGCACACATCTCAGTTCAGCTGGAAATGTCCTAAACGTTGAAACTGTTTATCACTGCAGAAACCACCAAATGAATCCAGGAAACCCCAACCTAAGTGGACTGCGACTGCAAGCCACCAGAAAAATTCAAGAGAAGCTCAGCCTTGACGCCCTGAATCAAGGACGAATCTTGACGAGGTAGGACCTAGAGTTCCATAACAACTAAAAATTTGTTCCCGATTCAACTCCAAACAAACAGGAATTTCCAAGAACCACTCAATCTTGACGCCATTCAGGGGGGAATTGCTAATCAATCAATCAATCAATCAAGAAACCTAGGTTTTTGCAACCAAGAATCTGGGGACAAGATGTCGATTCGACCACGCACGAACCGGAAATTCAAGAAATGCCCAGAATCCTGACGCCATTCACGGGAAGAGGCGAACCAATCGATCAATCAAGAAGCCGCGGCAAGCCGGCAACAACTGGGAAAAGCCATGCCAGTTCATCCGCGCGCGGGCCGGGAAATCCAAGGAAGGGGCAAAAGATTCAAGAACCTTCGAATCCTCGGCCAAGAACCCAACGCCCCCACACAAAGAACCCTAGCCCGCTACGGAAACCACCCCCATTTCCCGTCACGCAGACCCGGACCCCCCAAGAAAAGCCGGAGACGCCGCCGCGGGCGGAGAGGAACAGGAAGGAAGCTGGCCAAGAAACCGGCAAGTGTTTCGGCGAGGGGACGGGAAGAGCCAGGTGCCCAGGACCGTACCTGAAGCTGCTCGATGGGGAAGGGCCCGTGCTCCACCTCCTCCTGCTGCTCCGCCCCCGCCGCCCCCTGCTGCTGAGCCGCCGCCGACATGACTCCTCTCTCTCTCTCTCTCTCTCTCTCCTGCCCTGCGCGTCTGTTCGTTCAAAGGAAATGGGAAGGCGCGCTTCGAGGCGGAGACGGTGGGCTCCTTTTATCAGACCGAACTTGGGCCGCCGATGGGCCACAGCGTGAGCCCACGCAGCCGGCAATGGAGCCCAGCTAGGTGTACACAAGATGGGAATGAGATGCGGGAGGAAAAATAGGCCCGTCTGCCTGGCGCGTGGGACCTACCTGTAACACTGCCAGTGGTCCAGCATACACCGTCCGTTCCCATCTCGCCGTCATCTCAGGTTAGGGTTTGGTTACCCGAACGAGGTGGAATATGTATGGGAAGGTTCATCTGGATAGGATGATTTTGAACGATATGATACCAACTAACTTATTTTATAGGTTGTGATCAACTGTATTCAAGAACATAGAAATTTATTCCTTAATGCACACATAATTAGTGTCACGTAACAGAGAGCGTTCCCTCAAAACTTGGCACAATCGGAAAAATGAGATTCTCTTAAGCCTTATCATTTTTGCGCAGGTCGTATCATCCTAGATCCTTGTGTTAGATGCTCAATCCTAAATTTATCCCACTCCTCCATGGGCCCATAAGTAGTATGTTGCCTATTATTGCTTAATGGTCTAGACGTTACAAACAAAGCCACCATACATGAAGCTGCATATGCTGCAGTAATAAGCATCAACAATTTTCTCCTAATTAGGTTCCTGTTGTCCATCTACATTATCCAAAACAGTGCAAAACATGTATCAAGATTTTTAGGGATAAGAGAAATTAAACATCCGTGCTAATCTACTGGACTGAACAAATTAGTTTTGCACGCATGCTATCACGTGAAGCTTGTATTGGACAACAGCAAATCAGTTTGCAATAAAAAAATCAGCAAGACTGAATCACATCTGTACTAATCAAATGTAAAAGAAACCATAGAAGCACCCGAAACCTGTAATGCAACCAATCAACATATTCGTTTGCAAATCTCCCGGTACAACATCAGATTTGAACAGCACAAACCCATTCTTAACCTTTGATTCAACGCAGAACCAAACCTGCAACCAGATTGAGTGGGCGACGAGGAGAAGTCTGTACCTGCGCAAAGAGCACCACGTCACCAGGAGAGAACGAGCGCCAGTAGCAACAGTCTGTGCGGCTCTGGTAGCTCCTGCGTGAGGGAAGGCTGGATTAAAGAGGGGAGAAGGGGTGGAGGTGAGCAGATGCAAGCGAGATGATCCGTTTAGGATGGCGTAGTTCGATATTTTTTCTCGCACGGAGGATACAAGATCTAAAAGGAATAGGAATATTCGATGACTCTGGATCGTTTCTGAACGAGATCGTTCGAGTCAGGCAACCGTTTACAAACGGTCTGATGGGTGAGGATAGAACGGTGCACGTATGATTTCGTTCGGGAAACCAAACGCTGCCCAAGAGCCGGAGACGATGGATGGGCTTCTATTATCGGACCAACCTGGGCCGCCAATGGGCCATGGCGTGAGCCGAACGCCCACAATCTAGCCCAGCTAGGTGTGTACGGGAATGAGGGAGAGGAAAGTAGGAAACCTAGGCCCCGTCTGCCTGGCGTGTGGGACCCGCCTGCAAGTGAGACAACGTGCCTTCATCTCGGCTCTTTCAACTTCGTTCGCAAGAAGCTCAGGAAGCCATCAAAAGCGAGCGAGAGGGGAGAGAGAGAGGCGAGAGGAGAAGAGGGAGGCGCCGACGCGGAGTTCCCGTTCGATCCAGCACCCGCCGCCGCTGCCGACGCCGCCGCCTTCGCCTTCACGACAGGATGTTTCTCACGAGGTAGCCGATGCTTCCCTTCCCCGCCCGTGAAGTTTCAGATTCTGTTTCCTCTTTAAACCCTCGATTAGATCCGCCGGCGGCGCGTCCGGCGCTGACGCGGCTGCGTTTCCCTTGCGTGCAGGACGGAGTACGACCGCGGGGTGAACACCTTCTCGCCGGAGGGGCGGCTGTTCCAGGTCGAGTACGCCATCGAGGCAATCAAGGTGAGATTTCTCCCTCCCGTTCCTGTCTCTCGACTCGTAGATGAAGGGCGAGGTGTTGGATCGAATCTGGACGGCGGGGAAGCCGTGATGCCGAGCGCCTGTGCAGACTGTTGGGGGAAGGGGGCTAGATTTGTGGGGTTTGGGCGGCTGCTTGCTCGCGAATCTGGGAGGGGGAAGTTGGGGTTTCTTAGGATGAACTAAATTGCGGAGATTTAGGCGTTGCGGTTGTTTGGTGCTCAAGTCTGGAGTATGGATCCCTCAATTTTACTAGTTGGGGTTTGGGATTGTTGAAGGTTCTGTATGGCTTTTCAGTTTGTTATGATGTGTCAATTCCAGTTGAGATGTGGTGCCATGCTTGTTTTTAGGAGAGCCGCAGATCACTGCATTTAGTAGGAAATTGCTCAATAACAACTCTTGCACCACAATACACACAAACACAAACCCCTACTGATTTTGATTCCATGCTCTTGTGCCAAAGTGATGCTTATGTTGCTGTTTCTTTTGCTCTTGCAGTTGGGATCGACTGCAATCGGGTTGAAGACAAAGGATGGTGTTGTCCTCGCTGTTGAGAAACGTGTCACCTCGCCACTGCTGGTACTTACGAACTTACTTATTCTTCCTTTTAGCTTGTGATATTGAACATTGCACAACGAAACATTGGGATGTTCAGTTGAGAAACATTTGCTTGTTGGCCACTTGCTCAATAGGAATCTCCTCTCATTTGGTCTATCATTTTACTCTCATGGTTTCCTATACAATGCTTGTCCTTAGGTAGTTCTGTTAGGATATTCCTCTTTCACGCAGTTGTTACATTCTTGGTGCAGCCCCTAATTCTACTACAATATTTTCGTAATATTTTGTACTCAAGCTGATACAACTTTAGAGTTTTAAACTCTCAACTTCATTCAATTTGGTAGCTTTAGCAGCTCCACTTAGCCTCTGATTTTCATGTTATAGGTTGTTTAATGCTTAAACTGTTAATGAATTCAATGTTTCTTTGCTCTTTGATGTTATAGGAACCCAGCAGTGTGGAGAAAATAATGGAAATTGATGAGCACATAGGCTGTGCCATGAGTGGACTTATTGCTGATGCTAGAACGCTAGTCGAGCATGCTCGTGTTGAGACCCAGGTACTTTCTTACTGATGTAAAAACTTACATGTTTGGGGAGCTTTATCTGTTAATCTTTATCTGACTTGACATGTTTACAATCAGAATCATAGGTTCTCATATGGGGAGCCAATGACTGTAGAATCTTCTACACAAGCTATCTGTGACTTGGCTCTGCGCTTTGGTGAAGGTGACGAAGAGTCAATGGTGAGCTTCGTTTATGTTATTACACCACCTCCAGAACACAAGAAACAAGATTAATTACCTGCAGACTAAGAGGGTTTACACCTATATCTTTGTTTGCTGCATTCTAAATGTGGCTTGATGATCTTCTGCTTATTTTTGAAATGTTTTGACTAAGAGGAAGTTGAATTAAGTAGAGGCGTAATCAGAATCACTTTCTACCCTTTTTCGCATTTAGGTGTTCTAGTTAGCCCTATTACTCCAATAATGGTTACTTAACTAAAGTATGAAGGAGTTTAATGAGTGAATTGACGATAACGAAACCACTATCTATATATATGGGATTTCATATGCATAAGATTTTTGAGTGGTGCTTGAAGTTTAGTAGTAGCATTGGAGAAGAGAGAACACATGCTACCAAACTTTATGAAATAGTGAGGAATTCGTTAATCGAGACCCATCCTGCCTGCATTGTCTCTTTGATCTTTGACCTTCTTACCAAGGGCATAGGTGAAGATGGACCCCTGAATTGCTTTTTGAAGTTTCAGTTACAAAAAGTTTGAAAATATTCCCATTTGCCAACTATTTTAACATGGCAACCCAGCCCCACAGAAAACTGCATCGCCCATCTACTTTTTTGTTTCCATTCAACTAGAACAGATGTGCAAAAGTAGTCATTTTATGGAGTGGGGTTCTGATGTACTTATCTGTTGGTGCAGTCACGACCATTTGGAGTGTCTCTTCTAATTGCTGGACATGATGAGAATGGACCTAGCTTGTAAGTATTTATCCATTTAGCTCACTGAACTGTGTTTTCTTTGACAACTGGCTTTAGAATCCATGTTTAAAAAAAACATCTGTATTTTTTTGTTATATGAAATCATTGTACTATCATGCAATTAATGGTAGCTTCTTTTTATTGGCTTTTTTGTAATCTGTCCTGGTAAAGTGGGCTGCTTTACTTATTTTTCTATCATGCATCGTAATTGCTCTCTGTTGACTCTTTTTAGGTTGTCATGGTTTCTGTATTGAGTAGCCTATGTCTAGTTGCTGTAGAGGGTAGACAGTAGACTTACCGTTTGTTTTACTCCGATGAACTATGGTTGTTTGTTAGGCAGTTTTGTTCTAGGTCATTATGCTCAAATCTTTGGAAGGGAAATTATCTGAAAAGTGGAATTTCTAAAATAAGGAAATACAGAATGTTGTTGAACTTGTGAACACGGATTGCCCTAGTGGTTATCTTCATCGTGTATTGAGTTCTATTCTGTATGTGGACAAGGTCTTAGCTATAACAAGCTTAAGTGATATATATAAAAAGAAGGCTCAGTGTTAATTTTCTGCAGGGTTTTATGTGCTCATGCTCTATATTTGTATGCGTAATAGTTTTCAAGTATAAAAGTATTTCTTTTCCTGCTTCCCAGGAAGTGTTTGGAAAAAATCATTATTCTGTTTAGCCAAATCCCGGACATATAGTTTGGTTATTATGCAATCATGGTATCTTCATCCCTCTATTATGAGACAAATCTTTTTGTAATGATGTCATGATCAATTTACACAAAGCCACTGAACTTCTAAGAATTCATCGCCTTCTGTGTCCTGCAGGTACTACACGGACCCGTCTGGGACCTTTTGGCAATGCAACGCAAAGGCAATTGGATCAGGCTCTGAAGGAGCTGATAGCTCCTTGCAGGAGCAGTACAACAAGGTATAAATGCTAAGTTAATCAAAGAATCACAGAGTTCTACGGAGATATGATGCATGTCAACCCTAGTTACATGGAATTATGCATCAAAGCTCCGATTAAATCTTATATAAACTCAGTCCAGTGAAACAGTGTCTGAGGGTAATACGTCGGTTGCAATTCTGCTTAGAATCTTTAAGGCAATATGCTACTCACACAGAATGACACCCCAAGATTTTACCCCATTATTTAAATACTTGTATTAGTGTATGCATTACTGCCATGTTGGGAGCAGATCCATAGAAAATGTCGGCTGTTATTCCAACGAAAGAAAATCGTGAGTAACAACTTGCTGACATCTTGGTGCAGGATCTGACCCTCCAGGAGGCGGAGACCATAGCCCTTTCTATCCTGAAGCAGGTTATGGAAGAGAAGGTAGGGCGTGGCAAACCACTCCATACTCCATAGCTCGCTCTGTAGGGAAACATGTGATCTTATTATCGCATTCTGAACAGGTGACCCCAAACAATGTGGATATCGCCAAGGTCGCCCCCAAGTACCACCTCTACACCCCTGCCGAGGTCGAAGCCGTCATTGCAAGGCTGTGAAACGCTTCCAGATTCTTGCTATTCGCATCATCGATCAGTAATAGACAGTCTTTGTACGAAGTGTGGACATGTTGATGCGGGCCAATCTGCCTAGTGTGTTGCCATGGCTGTCATCATCATACTCTTGTCAACTCCACTAGGGCAGTCGCTGATAGTCTGATTCACTGCAGCCCTGTCACGCTGTTTGTTTCAAGTAGCGTTGAGAACTTCCGTACTGCCAGAAAGAAAGTACACTTGTTTTTACGAATTCGGCTTTTTTTTGGACAATTAGCTGATGCTCTTATCCTGGTGCCATACTTGCTGAAATGTTACCAGTGGAAAGGTCCAGCTTTTCACGTCCCGTTATTTTTGGCCTGTGTTTTGTAAAATAATCAGATCGCGGTCCAAATTAGGGGGCTATATGCAAATAAAAGGGGGTGTTTTGTAAATATTTGAATTTCGACCAATAATTGCGATTCAAATAAGGGGGTTATTTGAAAATGTTCAAGGGTGCGTTTCGAAAATTTTGGATCGCGATCCCGTCCGCCGCGAAAATTCTGAAAATCATGGACTTCTTGACTAGAAGTCTAGCCAGCTAGAATCTCTCTTCAGAGAGATGCAGAATGAATGAGGTCTTGGGCATCGTAGCTGCAACGAAATTTCATAACAGTTGGCCAAGTATATCAGAAACCGCGCAACAATGAATACATATATACTGCCGTCCATGCTTACGGCTCACAAGATGATTACGGTCACAAGCTGCAACATTAACCCAAAAATACCTTCTTTTTATTAATTTTTCATCAAAATCAACAGCCAAGGCAACTAGATCAGGGGCGCAGGAGACAGCTCAGTCTCTTTGCAATGAGTAAAATAAACGTTCCTTGCACTGAAAAGTGAAAACTGATGATGGGTTGTTCCTTGCACTGAAACAGCAGGCTGCAGTAAAAATCTTACGATGAAATAAAACGGTAATATGAGTACAGTACACTCTCGCAACGAAAAGCTCATGGCCGAGCAGTTTAACCGCTGCATGCGTGGCCAGATAGAGGGACTTGGTCATCTGCTCTGCTCCAGCTTCACCTTCCAGCGTAAAGTCTTATATTACTCGTCATCATCATCGTCATACTCGTCATCATCATCGTCATCGTCATCTGTATATCAGACCGAAATATACCAAAGGAAGATTAGAAGAATTGAGGCAAAGGGGCTAGAAGAAAGGCGTGGTGAAAGATCAGCTGGAGATCCACCATCTCAAACAGAGGAATAAACGCAAATAAAGTTTAGAAGAAAAGGGGAAGGAGACAAGTAAGGAATAACAATCAGGAGCTGGCGCACCTATAATACCGATATCATGATCGGGATGATTGGGATGCATTTCAGCTTCATGCGTCAGCGCAGCCTTGGCTTGCTCTGCCTCCTCCTTGCTAGTACCATCACATTGCAAGGCAACCTGGACATACTGCAGCGATGGCAGGTTCCCCAGGCCCAAGTCTAGACTACCATCATTGCAGGCAATTCCTCTTGCCTCCCGCAGATAAAACGATATTAACGTAAGGTCTCTGACCCTTGGCATAGCTCCCTGTTGAAGTACCACTGCAAATTCCAGGAAGTGACATCTTACAAGGCACGGGAACGCACCAGCACCAACAACGAATCCCGCAAGGATACCGAGGTTCTTGTTGTCCACCTCCAGTTCTAGATTGCGGAGAGCTGGCAACCTCCCGAGGATTTCGAGATCAACCTGATGTAGCTCCCTCACGGCGACTTCTAGATAGGTGAGGTCCGGAAGAAGCGATGGATTCACCCAAACCGGCAGTGTTGAAAACCAAAAGTTGCCTTGTGTACTCAATATGCGGAGATGTCGAGGGGCGACCCAGGCATCCAATCCGCCAATGCTGCGTCGACCAAGATAGCGGCGATAGCCTGTGATAACGAGTTCCTGCATCTTTTGTAGCTTGCATAGGCACTCCGACAGCTTGTCGTTCCACTCGTCCAATTCAATGGACAACTGCCTTAGTTCAGTTAGCTGGCCCAACTCTTCTACAATGTTTCTGGTGGAGACATCAATGCCTAACCATGACAGCTTTTCAAGGCATGTCAGGTTTCCAATTCCATTTGGAACTCTTGTAGACCCATGAATGTATAGGTACATCAACTTTCTTAGCTGGACAACACTCGAAGGCAACCTAGAAATTTTGTTGATGCGTACATCCAATGTCTGTAGAAGCTGCAGGTTTCCTATTTCTTCCGGGAGCTGAGAAATACCTGTCTCACATAGTCCCAAGTACCTCAAGTGATGCAGATTCCCAAGGTACCTAAGGCTACTATCAGCTTGTGAAAGATTGCAGCCCTCTAAATTCAGAACACGTAAAACTCGGCAGCAGGCAAGAGACGGCACTAGAGAAGCAGCAGCTGGAAAGACAACAACTGACCTTGCATGTTGCAAGCTCCATGTAGCTTGAGCCATCACATGACTTTCCTGGCCATTCTGAAGGGACAACCTCCGAATCGTATTTGATGGAGATGTACCTCCCATATCACTTAGTACAGTAACAAAATTTTCTTCACTCGACAAGGAGCGAATAAGATCAAGCACCATATCATGTACACGGCAGCTTTCTCCAAAAATACCATGTATTGGTTGGATCATGCTTCTGTTTATAAGCTCATTGAAATAACTCTCTCCGAGTTCAAATAGGCTCTTCCCTGCTTTTTCACATTGGATAAAACCTTCACCTATCCACATCATTATCAAACGATCCTTGCCAATTTTATAATCTTCAGGATAAATGCTCAAATATAACAAGCAAGCCCTTAAATGGCATGGTAGCTCATAATAGCTAAATGACAAAATCTTTCTCATATTCTCCACATCTAGATTGTTTTCCAGACCAGTACCAACAGAATTGCACACCTCATACCACTCCATTTTATCTCTTGCTTTGCAAGCTAGCAAACTAGCCATCGTAATTATAGCTAATGGCACACCAGCACATTTTTTCAGTATTCTGTCAGATACTTCAGCCAACTCATCGTTAGGACACCTTTCTTCTTCTTCGTTGTTGTCTTTGTCGTCATTACCAAATATTCTTCTGAAAAATAGTTTCCGAGAGTTGTTTGGAGAAATGGGCTGCAACTTGTAAACAGAGCCAGCTTGTTCAGCAATATTGAGATCACGAGTAGTTGTGATTATTTTGCTTCCAACATTATTACCAGGCAAAGCACGTTTAATCATTTTGAAGTCTGAGAGTTTCCATATGTCATCAATAACAACGAAGTACCTGTACCAGATAATTCAAGAAAGCCATATTACTAGCAAATTAAACTTTATAATAAGTTAGTTTTTTCTCCTATAGAATGTTTAATTAAGCTATGCTAACTAGAGGGCTATTAAAGATTTAGTAAATCAAGATAGTATTGAAAGGAATATCACTAGTAGAAGTAGACCATATGGATGAGAAGAAAACAAGCGGACGCAAGACAAGACTCCAAAAGGGGCTATAGTTGATGGTAGAAGTCACATGAAGCCCAGGAAGTGGCAAATAAAAGGAGCAAAGACAAATATGAATGTTACTAAGACTAACACCTATTCATCTATTCATGTAGGTCCTTAACTCTCATCCATATCTATTTTTCAAGCTGGTAGTATCCGTGTAATCTAGATTTCATTGCTAACAGCAATGGAGAGTTTTCTTCCTTTGACCCTCGTCATCTAAATTTTTAATCAATTATATAGCCATCTAAATAACTTTAATTAAATATTCAACTAAACAGTTGTAGATCTTGCTGAAACCTACAATTGCCATATGAAGTCTGAAAAAGTTACAATTTTTAAAATAAGACAAAATTATAATTACAAGCGTGCAAAGTATCAGCACTGGTCTCGTAATAAGAGGCATAAGGATAACTAACATGCATACTTAACTAGCATCCATACTTGTGAATAATACTTGGAGACCTATCACTACTGGCTCACATTATGAGTTAGCATGGATAACATATCCATATGGGTTTCAAATTTACTGCACATATGAGCTGATAACGAGGAGCCTGTTTCTTCTAGTAATGAAATCTGATTACTAGGTGCTGCAATGTCCATACTTGAAAATACAAACAAACAAAAAGATAGATATAAACAGATGCCAATAAAGTGTACTGAAATGCTTTCATACCTCTTATTCTCGAGGAATTCTCTGAGCTCTCTGGCAACATCGCTGCTCTTGTTACTTTCCCTCCCGACAAGTTGACAGAACATGCGCTTGAGTAATTCTTCCAGGTCAGGTGTCTGAGATACCGAAACAAAAGCTGCGCACTCAAATTGTGCTCTAAGCTTTTTATACACCACATCAGCAAGAGTTGTCTTTCCCAGGCCTCCAAACCCAACAATGGAAACTATCTTGTCTTGCTGCTTGGACACTTCATCGCCTTCCATCAGAATCCGAATTATCTCCTCTCTTGCTTCCTCAATGCCAACAAGCTCAGTCACCTTATCGTATTGATAAAGTAATCGAGGGTCAATTGTGACAGGCTTAGCTACATTAGTGTTTGATAACTTGTACCGATCATGCCGCTTGGCCACCTCTTCAACACGGCTCTTGATGTCTCTGATTTCATTAGCAATGCCATGGCGAACCATGGCCTTTCTGAACAAACCAACACTTCTATCAATGAACTTCTTGATGCCACGCAGCTTGGCTTGCTCATTGCCCCCTCCACGGACCATGAATGTGTCAATATTGTCCTCTATATCGTAGGACAGCTCTCTCAAATCCTTGGCCCAAATCTTGTCCTGAATGTGAAGCTGGTCAGCCGGGGTGTTGGAGACTTCCTCAAGAGCACCCTTCATGCTGTTGAGCTCAGCTTGGAGGAACCTGATCTCTCCCTTCACCCCCTTCTGCAGCTTGTACTCACCGACGAGCAGGTCACCAAGCTTGGTGATGACGCTCGGCAGTGCCCCTGTCACCACCTCCATGGCCGGATCGCGCTGCCCGCCGCTCGTCGCCGGACCGAGGTTGCTTGATTCAAGCTTGCTCGGCCGCAACACAGCTCGCAAGCGCCTTGGAACAGCACGAGAGGTTGATGGGATGCGGATGCAGGAAGGGACAGGCAAATTATAATTGATGCTCGAGGTCACGTCAAGGGCAGGTTGGTCGCAAGGGGAAATTTTTTACAAACTTTTGTGGGACAGGTTGCAGAAAGAAAGAATGTGATAGCCTCATCTTACATACGGAGGTACACTTTCGGCAAAAATAAATAAATAAATAACGAACAACAGGACCTACGCACCAATAGAATGTGATATCATCTTTTTATAACGTGGCTCCCAATCCCACTACTAGCTGGTACAACCACCAAACTCAATGCTTGCTGGTCGCTGCTGGCTTGGCAGAGAACGAAAGAGCCCGAAAGAGCTCAGTGGCCCCGCTGCTCAACCACCAAACTCAATGATTGCTGGTCGCTGCACGTCCTGCTCCTGGCCCCGCTGCTTGTCCAGGAGGGCCACGCTCACGTGCTCACGCGCAAAACTTCACCGACAGAACCTGAAATGGCCAGCGGCTCTGCCGCTTCCACCCCTAGGGGTGAAGGTACGCATCTCTCTCTCTCTCGGTTAACACTGGAACCCCATGAACTCAATGTCAAATCCAGAATCCCGACTAGACGTGCATCTAGATATCCTAGGTTTACTTATGACACATGTTGGCTTTGAAACACCAGTTTGACCTTCATATTGAGGAAAAAGGCAAAAAAAAAAATCAAGAGAAGTCATTCTGCTGCAAGAGAATTTCTTATGGTCTCATGCCAGCATGTTTTTGTATATATATACGTTTTCCAATTTCCTCCCTGGTTGCATTGACCAAGTCTCTGCTTATGCATACAATTCTGCAACATATCAGAAGCTGCAAATAGATGCGACAATTAATATCGGCCTCACCAGCCGAATGACCATTCATACCGGAAGATGAGAGAGCTAAGGACCTGTTTGTTCCTTTAGGGACTAAACTAAGGGGGCGTTTGGTCCGTTGCTTATTTTTAGCCCCTGTCACATCGAATATTTAGATTCTAATTAAGAGTATTAAATATAGACTATTTACAAAACCCATTACACAGATGGAGGCTAAACGGTGAGACGAATCTATTAAGTCTAATTAGTTCATGATTTGATAATGTGCTGCTACAATAACCATTTGCTAATGATAGATTAAATAGGTTTAATAGATTCGTCTCGCCGTTTAGCCTCCATCTCTGCAATTAGTTTTATAATTAACTAATATTTAGTCCTCCTAATTAGCTTCCGAATATTCGATGTGATACGGACTAAACTTTAGCTCAAGGAACCAAACAACCCCTAAACTTTAATCCCCCTTTATTCACTGGACTAAGGCCCCATTTGGGAACCAAGTGCTAAAGTTTAGCACCCTTAAATGGAGGGCTAAAGTTTAGTACCTTGGGCTGCTTGGATAGTGTGCTAAACTTTAGCACCTTTGGTGGCAAATGACAACAGTGCCCCTCATATGCGTTGTGAGAGAGAGAGAAAGGGGATGCGGGAGGGCAACAGGGGAAAAAGTGGGCTTGGACCACTTTTAGCACCCATTAGCACCTTTTAGCACCTCTTGGATGTGCTGAAGAAAATGGAGGTCCTAAACTTTAGCACACACCTTTTATCACCCCTATTTGGGAACCCATGTGCTAAAAGGGGCTAAAAGTGGGGTGCTAAAGTTTAGCATCCCTTACAAACACACCCTAAACTTTAATCCTCCTGTTTGGTTCTAGTGACTAAAGGCCGTTAAAGCAGTTGAATAAAGATCAAACTACCCCTAATCAATGCTTCCCGTTGCCTTTTTCCTTCTTTGCTTCCCCATGCAGGCACACACAGCACATGCTCAAGCCTCAAATCCATGACCGCCAAATGCGCACTCTTGCTCCCACTTCTCCTGTCGCGCGCCGCCGCCGCGGTAGCCGTGTCATGCCACCTGGACGACCTCCGTGCACTGCGGGCCTTCGCCGGGAACCTCACAGGCGTCGGTGGTGCCGGCCTTCGCGCCGTGTGGTCCCCTCCTCCGCCCCTGCGTGCTGCGCCTGGGACAGCATGTCCTGCAATGCTGGCGGCCGCATGGCGTCCCTGCGCCTCCCCGTGCGCGGCCTCGCAGGGCCCTTATCGACGGCCGGGAGCGGTGGGCGGGTGGTCAGGGCCAAAGGGGGTTGGCAGCGAGGCGAGTGCCGGGGAGGGCGGAGGCCAGCGGCGGGGTGGGGAAGGGAGGGACGGGGTATTAATAAGGGGCACACCCTGTCCAAGGTCCCTTTTAGTCCCTTTTAGCAACCTCTTGGGGACCAAAGGGCTTTTAGTCACCGTGTTTGGCAGTTTAGGGACTAAAAGTGACTAAACTTTAGCAGCCCCAAACCAAACACCCCCTAATACAATAGGTCACTATGGAACCTGTTGACGCCAGATTTCGACACGAGTAAAATCGGCGTTAGGAAAGGAAGAAATTAGAAGATGCGGCGAGATGCAAGGGCGACGATTGGAAATCGGCCGATTGGTGCTACAGTCAAGAATCGGTTGGTTGGTGCTACAGTTGAGGATCGGCCGATTGATGCTACAGTCGAGGATTGGCCGATTGACTCTTGGAGTTTCGCCACGCCCGACCTTAGTAGTCTAAACGCTCGACATGTGGGTCCTAGTCGGTTGTCCCTTGCCGATGGGGTGATCGGCCGATTAGGAGGCTGGAATAGTTGGGCTGGTGTGGGCCTAAAAAGGATTATGAAAATGAAGAGGGAATCAGCCCATGAAGCGCGTGATAATCGACCTAGTACGAATTGTACTTGTAAATATTCGTTTTCTGTTTAAATTTAGGGATAGAGTTCTAGTCGGATAAGAAGTCGTTTGTAACAGGCTATAAATAGCCACCCATGTAGATCTGTAATCATCATCAATTCAATACAACAAACTACTATTTCCTCATACTTACTTTCAAGCAGGCGACTTCGCCAATACTTTTCTTCTTTTTCACGAGTTCGTACGGGTTGGCGGGGCTGCATCAACTTGACCTCCGGCCGATCTTGTAAGTTCCGCTTATCGAGTAAATTCTAAGCTTTAACTTCGGGCGTATCGCTGTCGTTTCGTTTAGATTTATTCATCAGTTATCGATATTTACTAGAATTCTAGGTTTTACTTGTTGTTCTGGTTTTATCACTAGTTATCCAGCTAGGAATCGGTAATTTCGGCTTTTCTTGTACTTCGTTGTTTAATCTATTTATTTTACGCATAGCCGATTAGATCTGTTCCTAGTGTTGCTACTGTAGCGTTGTTTAGATTACTCTAGCAGTTTTCTTCATTAACGTTGCCCGGTAATCGGCTGCATCATAGCCGATTTCTATATTACGGCAAATCGGCCGATTCGCTGATAAGCTTTCTCGAGATCGGAACCTTAGCCGATCGCAACCCCTGGGAACTGACACGTTTCTTTCCTTGCCAATCAACAGGTCAGATTGGCTGGCACGCCGCGCGAACCGTACCAGGGCGATCACCCGAACAGGAGCTAAGCAGATTCTCCCGGATCGTGTGTCCGACGCTGGGAATTCGATCAGCCGATTTCTAGCGTCAACAGAACCCTATCATTCAGTGGCCCATGCAATTGTAACAATTGCACGTTGCACCTAACGAGGACATTGAATTTTGCCTCATCTGTTTGTTCAGAGAACCACGACCAGGCACGAGGTCAAGGTCTGCGGTATGCCTATCAGTGTAGAAACTAATTGAGCACAGCCTGAAATATCAATACAGTTTCTTTAGTCCCTGTAGACTGTGAAGGGTCCTAGATAATCAATGCAATTTCTTTAGTCCCTGTCAACTGTGAAGGGTCCTTGCAATTTCTTGACAAATACAATCACCCCGGTCCACTTGTTCTCAAGATCTTTTTTGATTGCTTGCAGTTGCGTGATTATACATGCTACTGGGCACCCGGGACAAGCCCTGGCATTGGTCTCAGCGTTGCTTTGTTCATGCATGCTTTGTTCTTCGAGAAATCTTCCAGGGTACAAAAATCTTCGAGAAATCAAGTTTGTACTACTCAATTAACTTATCCCAACTAAACTTTCTCTTAAACAAAATATTAATTGGGTTGGTACAAGCACTTCCGCCACAGTTTTCGCACTATACCTGTCACTGTAGAAAAGCAACCCGCTAGTTCAGAAATTGTTATATGCAATACTATTCATCTCGCGGAAGATACGCCACTACTTCCAGGAGCATAGCATCTCCATCGTCACAGACATTCTCTTGGGCGAAACTCTCCAAAACGGCGATGCAACGGGGAGGATATCCAAGTGGGCAGTGGAACCCGGGGCATTATCCTTAGACTTCAAGCCAAGGATAGCAATCAAGTCCTAGACACTAGTCTACCTCATGGTAGAGTGGCGGGAAAATCAAGTACCAATTCCTGCAGAGCGACCAGAGCATTGGGTCATGTACCTTGGAAGTATGGTATTGTGCCTGGCCCGCACAGTATGGTTGGGTCCAAAGTTCTTTTGAACTTTTATGCAACTTGTGGGTAAAAATGTGCAACCTCTGCAGAGTGTAAAACTGTTATATCAGTCGTGCTCACAGTCAAGAGCGGTCTGGACCCTAACATGATTAATTTATCGAAAGTTGAATTAAATTGATGTTATTTATTGTTGTGATCTTTATTTATGTTCATGTGTAATGTGGATGGTATAAACTTATACTTAGTAATTGCTAATAAAATTTGACCAACCAATTAAAATGCTATTAAACCTTAGCCTATCTTTGAATAGCCTTACACTACACATTCTCCACGCTTATTGAGTATCAACCATAATTGTACTCACCCTTGCAAAAACCGTTGTTTGGATCACGTCAACTTTGAGGAGGTTCTTGAAGATTTTGAAAAATTCCAGGCGTATGTGTGCCACCAGTCAACTGCATGTGGAGTCATTGTCGTCGTCGATGGAGTTCCGCTGTTAGAATAAAGACTCGTTTTGATATTCGAATTAAAAACTTTTGGTCATGTAATAAATTTAATACTCTCTTTATCTTTTGGCACTATCTATGTTATTTACTGAAGTCGTTGCATGTGTGAAACTTGATCCTAACGCACATGGCACTATCTATGTTATTTACTGAAGTCGTTGCACGTGTAAAATTTGATCCTAGCGCATATGTAATTTATTCATCTGGTTTTGCTCTAAAATCAGGTGCGACACGTTCCTGACCCATATCTTGTCCTGGTCATCAATTTTGTCTGATGGTATCTTGGAGATCTTCTCGAGGGCACCCAGCTGCTCTCAAGCTCATCTTGGAGGAACATTATCCCCTTCTTCACCTCCTTCTGAAGATTGTACTCTCCAACAAGTAGCTCAGCAAGCTTGGGGAGGAGACTCGGCAGTGCGCCCGCTACGACTTCCATAGCTCTACCTCTTGGTTTTGGTGCAAGGAGGAAGTTTGCTGTGTATGTGTGTGAGCAGGGAGCAGTAGTAGTGGCGTAGGGAGTTACACTGTGGTGCTTAAGCTAGCTTTTGAGCACAACCACGCCTCGTACGTCACAAGTCTCTGCTTATGCATACAATTCTGCAACATGACACAAGATGCAAATGGATGCAAACAATTAATAGCGGCCTCACCAGACGAATGACGACCGTTCATACCGGAAGACGAGAGAGCTAATACAAGAGGTCACTGTGGAACCCTATCATTCGTGGCCCATGCGAC
The DNA here is from genome assembly GCF_000263155.2 of Setaria italica. Taxonomy (NCBI): domain Eukaryota; kingdom Viridiplantae; phylum Streptophyta; class Magnoliopsida; order Poales; family Poaceae; genus Setaria; species Setaria italica. The sequence continues at coordinate 34,153,678 of NC_028457.1, read as the reverse complement.
TGTGACGATTGCACGTCACACCTGAGAAGGACTTTGAATTCTTCCTCATCTGTTTGTCAAGAGAACCACGGCAAGGCACGAGGTCAAGGCCTGCGGTATGCCTATCAGTGTAGAAACCCATTGACCACAGCCTGAAATATCGATGGAATTTCTTTGGTCCCTGTCGACTGTGAAAAGTTTCCTTGCAATTTCTTGACAAATCCAGGGCCTGTTCGCTTCAGCTTATAAGCCGGCTGAAAAGCTGAAACGGCTGATTTATTGTGAGAGGAAAACACTGTTTGGTGACTGATAAGCCAATTGAATAAGCTGAAGCGAACAGGGTGCCACTTGACAAATGTTTTTTAGATCGCTTACAGTTTTGTAAACGAATAACAACAGGACCTAGCAGGGCACCGTGTTCTGCGGAGCAAAGTTATTACGCACACAACAGAAAAAGCACACCGAAACATCGAATGTATAGATACTAATTAGGAGTATTAAACGTAGACTATTTACAAAATCCATTACATAAGTGGAGGCTAAACGGTGAGACGAATCTATTAAGCTTAATTAGTCCATGATTTGACAATGTATTGCTACAGTAAACATTTATTAATGATGGATTAATTAGGCTTAATAGATTCATCTCGCAGTTTAGCCTCCACTTATGTAATGGGTTTTGTAAATAGTCTACGTTTAATATTTCTAATTAGTATCTAAATATTCGATGTGACACGTAAAGGGAACCAAAAACCCTAGAGTATTGCATCACTACTTTCATTGCACGCTGAAACACAGCATGTGCGTCCTGCTGTCTTGCAATTATTGGAACAGGGCAGGTGGGAGACGTATGGATCGGTGATAGGCAAATTATTGCTTCTCATATCGATAGCTTCTCCTTCTTCCCCGTCCCCAGGTCCCTCTGGGACAGCTTCTCCTCCGGCCCAAGCTCCTCCGTGGCCACATGATTTTTCTAGAAGCAGTGCAGAAGAGAAAGAGATGGTAGACGGTGGCAATATGATTACAGTACATTCTCATTTTTCCTCTCAATGTGGATCCAGGAAAAACGATGTCAGTATTGCCTTTGCATTTTTCAATTAATTCCTAATTCTAACGCACAGAACTTGGTCAATTAAGAGAGTAAAATATGTTTCGAGGATCAAGGTCCTTAAAATCTATGTCTATATGTACCCATATCTATCTCTCTATTTTTATCTATATTTTCGTCTTCGCCATCACTGTGCCAGCGCTGATGCCTCTGCTCATCGCCGCTGCAGCATAGTCAGCTGATGGCAGCGCCGTCCAGTAGCATCCGGAAAAAGATAATCTGTATGAAGGTGCAAGTACTTGGGTTTCAACCCGGACAGCGGGCTCGTCTACTGCTGCTGCGGCCCAATCCTGCATCTACAAATGTTACCATGGACTTCTTGATGCCTTGATCCGTATGATTTAGCAACTGAATAATGAACAAATCAAATGTCTGCAAGTATGGTCGATCAACTGAATACATACTGCCGTCCATGCTTACGGCTCACAAGATGATTACGCTCACAAGCTGCAACATTAACACAAAAACAGCCAAAGCCCTGAACCACTGAGACGATACAAGGCAACTAGGTCAGGGGCGCAGGAGACAGCTCAGTCCCTTTGCAATGACTATAATAAACGGTAATATGAGTACAGAGGGGTAAGTTAGTCAGGGATTACAATCATGTGTGCAGCATTCATTGTTTACTCACAGGTTGAGGGTATCTGGTAAAGCACATGGCCGAGCAGTTTAACCTCTGCATGCGTGGCGAAATAGAGGGACTTTGTCATCTGCTCTGCTCCAGCTTCACCTTCCGGCGTAAAGGGCATCTGTATATCAGAACGAAAGGAAGGTTAGAAGAATTGAGGCAAAGGGGCTAGAAGAAAGGCGTGGTGAAAGATCAGATGGAGATCGACCATCTCAAACAGAGGAATAAACGCAAATACAGTTTAGAAGAAAGGGGGAAGGAGATAAGTAAAGAATAACAATCAGGAGCTGGCGCACCTGTAATTTTGATCCAGCGTGAGGGATGATTGGGATGCATTTCACCGGCATGGGTCAGCGCAGCCTTGGCTTGCTCTGCCTCCTCCTTGCTAGTACCATCACATCGCAGGTCAGCTCGGACATCCTGCAGCGATGGCAGGTTTTCGAGACCCAAGTCGAGACTATCGTCATTGCAAGAAATTCCTCATCTCCCGCAGATAAAATGACAAGAACAAAAGCTTCCTGAGCCTTGGCATAGCTCCGTGCTGAAATACCACTGGCCATACAAATTGCCACAAGCAACAGCTTACAAGGCTACCAATAACGAATCCCGCAAGGATATCGAGGTTCTTATTGTCCACCACCAGATTTAGAAAGCGGAGAGCTGGCAACCTCCCGAGGATTTCAAGATCGGCCTGATGTAGCTCCCTCACGTCGATGCATAGCACGGTGAGGTCTAGAAGAAGCGATGGATTCACCCAAGCTGGCTCTCACTAGTAGAGAACTCACCTTCCATGTACCCCATTTTATCCCGGTTTAAAGTTGGCTCGGGACAAAAGGTTCACCAACCGGGACTAAAGCTCAGTCACTGGCGGGGGCTCACCAACCGGGACCTTTTATCCCGGTTGCAAAGGCTAGTGGAAAAAAAAGATCCTGAGAGACCTTTTATCCCGGTTTGAAAAACCAACCGGGATAAAAGACCCCTTTCACCAACCGGGATAAAAGAGGGTCTTTTATCCCGGTTGGTATTGCAAAGCGGGATAAAAGGCAAGGGGGTCTTTATCTCGGTTGGTGTTTCAAACCGGGATAAAAGGGTCCCCAACGGGGTGACTGAAAGAGGAGTAAATCCCTCGAACCCTTTTATCCCGGTTTGTAATACCAACCGGGATACAAGGGGGTCTTTTATCCCGGTTGGTGTTTCTAACCGGAATAAAAGGGTTCCCACGAGTTAATATAAAAGGATTGCATCCCCTATATAGTCAGATGTGTTGTGTAGGTGGGATGGCAAGGAAGCTACATGCAAGGTTGGAGGTCGTGGGTTCGAATCCCACGCAGTGCGCACGCGCATGACTTGCGATGTGGGGGGGGTGGGGCTCTTGGGATTTCTTTTTTTTTTTTGCAGCGCCTGGCGTGGTGACATGTTTTATCCCGGTTAGTATTACCAACTGGGATAAAAGGGGGTCTTTAGTCCCGGTTGAGTGACCCGGGACAAAAGACCCCCCTTTTGTCTCGGTTGGTTTATCCTGGATGGATTTTTGGAAGATTTGCACTCTACCGATCGGGACTAATACCGAGTTCTCTACCAGTGAGTGTTGAAAACCAACAGATGTCTTGTATACTCAACATGGGGAGATGTCGAGGGGCGACCAAGGAACCGAATCCGCCGATGCTGTGTTGAATAGGACCGCCGATCAGGACCGCCGATAAATAGTTCCTGCATTTTTTGTAGTTTGCATAGACACTCCAATAGCTTGTCGTTCCACTCGTACAATCCAAAGAACAGTTGCCTCAGTTCACTTAGCTGGCCCAACTCTTCTATAATGTTTATGGCAGAGTCATTAATGCGTAACAATGACAGCTGTTCAAGGCATGTTAGGTTTCCAATTCCGTTTGGCACTCTCGTAAACTCGTCAATGTACAGGCACATCAACTTTAGCTGGACAACACTTGAAGGCAACCTGGAAACTACAGGTTTTCTATTTCTTCCGGGAGCTGAGAAATACCTGTCTTACATAGTCCCAAGTACCTCAAGTGATGTATATTCCCAAGGTACTTAAGGCTACTATTAGCTTGAGAAAGATTGCAGTACTCTAAATCCAGAACATGTAAAACTCGGCAGACAGGCAAGAGATGGCACTAGAGAAGCTGCAGCTGGAAAGACAACAACTAACCTTGCATGTTGCATGGTGAAAGTAGCTTGAGCCATCACATGACTTTCCTAACCATTCTGAAGGGACAACCTCCGAATCGTATTTGACGGAGATGTGTCTCCCATATTACTTAGTACAGTAACAAAGTTTTCTTCACTTGACAAGGAGCGGATAAGATCAATCACCATATCATGCACATGATAGGACCATATCATATTATATGAATTATCATGTATTGATTGGATCATGCTTCTGTTTATAAGCTCATTGAAATAACTCTCTAAGAGTTCAAATAAGCTCTTCCCTCCTTTTTCACATTGGATAAAACCTTTACCTATCCACATCCTTATCAAACGATCCTTCTTAATTTCATAATCTTCAGGAAACATGCTCAAATATAACAAGCAAGTCCGTAAATGGCATGGTAGCTCATAATAGCTAAATGACAAAATCTTTCTCATATTCTCCACATCTAGATTGTTTTCCAGACCAGTACCAACAGAATTGCACACCTCATATCACTCAATTTTATCTCTTGCTTTGCAAGCTAGCAAACTAGCCATCATAATTATAGCTAATGACACACCAGTATATTTCTTTAGTATTTTGTCAGATACTTCGGCCAACTCATCGTTAGAACATCTTTCTTCTTCTTCATTGTTGTCTTTGTTGTCATTACCAAATATTCTTCTAAAAAATAGTTTCCGAGAGTTGTTCAGAGAAATGGGTTGCAACTTGTAAGCACGGCCAGCTTGTTCAGCAATATTGAGAATACGAGTAGTCGTGATTATTTTGTTTCCAGCATTATTACCAAGCAAAGCACGTTTAATCATTTTGAAGTCTGAGAGTTTCCATATGTCATCAATAAGAATGAAGTACCTGTACCAGATAATTCAAGAAAGCCATGTTACTAGCAAATTAAACTTTATAATAAGTTAGTTTTTTCTCCTATAGAATGTTTAATTAAGCTATGCTAACTAGAGGGCTATTAAAGATTTAGTAAATCAAGATAGTATTGAAAGGAATATCACTACTAGAAACAGACCAAATGGATGGAGAAGAGAATAAGTGTAACACCCAAAATTTTAGAGAATTCAAATTCATTAAAATTTGCTCAAATTAGGATGTCATTTAAATTCTAGGCATTTAATTTCATTTTCTTTAATTTAATTAATTCAACATAGGAATTATTTGTGCATTCATGCTGGAGCATAATTTTTGATGGTTGGAGTTTGAACCAAAAATTTGAATTTCAAGTTTAAATTCAATTTCCAAAACCTTTTTCCTTTTCTCTTTCTTTTTCTTTTTCTTCTTCTCCACCTGGGCCGCATCTCTCCTTCCTTTCCCTTCTTCTTTTTCTTTCGGCCCAGCCTAGCACCAGTGCCCCGGCCCGCTCCACCTTCTCTCGCCGCCCAGCCGCAATAGCTCGATGGCCCCTTCCTCTTTTTCTCCTTGCCGGCCCAACTCCCCACCGCCGCGGCCCACCGCTTCACCTCCTTCCCGCAGCCCGTGAACGCGCGCCGGCCCACGAAGTCACGCCGGCCCGCCTACCGCTTCCCTCCTCCGGCCTGATGGGTGGGCCCCACCCATCATCCCCTTCCTCCGGCCGTATCCGGTCGGGACTCCCTCCCGCAACCGCCGCGCCGCCGACTCCGCAACCGCCCGCCTCCGCTCCGACTCCTTCGGGGGGGGGGGGGGGGGTTAAACTCGGGGCCGCTCTATCTCCAAGCACCGCCCCTATATAAGCTGCCCCCCCGGTCTCCTCCGCCCGCACCCGCAGCACCCGAACCCTAGCGCCGCGAGCTCCAGCGCCGCCGCCTCTTCCCCGCCGCCTAGCGCCGCCTCAGGTGAACTCCGGTCGCCGTAGACCCCTAAAACGAGTTCGCCGCACCCTCCTCTTCCTTCTGGTGCAATCCGCGCGCCAAACCATGCCCCGGAGCGCCTTTTTGGTCAACTCCGGCGACCTCGCCGCCGCTCACCGTCGCCCGCCGCCGCTCGCCGTCGCCGGCTGCCCCTTTTCCGCCGCTGCCGCGAGTCATCGTTGACTGTGGCCGTCCGATCTCGATCCGACGGTCGATAGCGAGTCAAACAAGACCGCGTAACGGTCAACTGTGCCGCACCACGCCTTTTTTCTCTTAAGCCCCGACCTTTTCCGCAAATCAACCCGCGGTCCAGATCGCTTTGAAAAATATCCACAGATCTGCCCTCGCACTTTTCGGTTTTTCCTTGAACTTTCCAAAAATCAACCCACCGTCCGGATTTGAGTTTTTGCGCGTTAGACCTTCGGTTTATACGTGTAATTACGTATAAGCCCTCGGTTTTCGCGGTTTGGCCCTAAAAGTTTTGTTTTTCTCACAGAAAAGTCCCTGGATCTTGTTTTAATCATATCTTTTGCATCTTAACTCCGTTTTTCGCGTTCTTTATATCCACGTGTTCGTTTTAAAGCGTAGATCAACTTTTCAAGCTTGTTTTCTCTGTTTAACTATGATTGATGTACTGTTTTCTTACTTTTTGCCCATGTTTGCTTGTATGTGCTCGTGTGACGCGTGTAGACGTCCCGCAGTTCGAGGGAGTTGAAGATCAAGCCTTCAAGGAGTACGAACAGCAGGAGCAAGGCCAAGAAGGCAAGTCGTGCCCTTGATCACTACTTTTCATCCTATACACCTTTACTTTCTCGTACTCAACATTTATGCTATGCACACGTTAAGATTAAATTGATGGGTCCCAATTAAGGTTCGCCTAGATTGTATTACCTTTGCCTTGACCAACCGGTTTACTTTATGTTGGGTAGCTCATGCTTAGTGCTTACTTGGTATGGTGGTTTAACTAAACACAATGTTTAATCTTGCTTTACTTCTGTTATACCTTTCATTAAGACAAGATCATTATTGTTAATCGGAACATGGAGAACCTCCCAGGAAAACAGTGCTACCACAAGACTAAATGGCTTTGGTCTTGGCTGAATAATTAGAAACTCTAGTTTGGGGTAATCTTACCGAAAGGGCAAGAGGGGAGGCGTTGATGGGGTATAGCACTCGCTCTCTTGGGAAGTGGGCTTGGCTAAGACACTATACCCACTAGGGGACTGCTATGTTTCACTTCGACCTGAAACCTTAGCGGGTTACCACATTGCTAGCGAATCTTTGTAAAGGCCTCGTAGCGTCCCTATGCAATCACACCTCGGAAGTGTGGTATGGTGCCTTGCAAACACCGCATGGTTGGGTCCAAAGTTCTTTTGAACTTTTACGCGACTTGTGGGTAAAGATGTGCCACCTCTGCAGAGTGTAAAACTGATCGATCAGCCATGCTCACGGTTAAGAGCGGCCTGGACCCTCACATGATAATGTTATCGGAAGATGGATTTAACTTGTTGTCATTTCATGCATATGTTGTTTACTTTATTTATGATCATGTTTAATTTCGGGTGGTATGAACTTATACTTAGTTAATTGCTAATAAAACTTGACCAACTTAATTAAAAGCGAATGCTATTTATGCCTTAGCCATACCTTGTATTTGCCTTAAACTACACTATTTCCCCACGACTTGTTGAGTACCAACCATAAGTGTACTCACCCTTGCAAAACCGCTGTTCAGACCAAGCTAATTGGGAAGAGGAATATCTACACGACTTTGAGAAGTTCTAGGTGTACGTTTCTTCAGTTAGCTGCCTGTGGAGTCGTCGTCATCTTTGGAGTTCCGCTGCTTAATAAATTAGGCTTATGTTTTATTGAGACTTTCGGTCATGTAATAATGTTTAATACTCTCTCAATTCGATTTAGCACTGTCTTTGTTATTCACGATTGTCGTACATGTGTGTAACTTGATCCTGGCGCACATGTATTTAATGCACTCGATTTTGTCCTTAAAATCGGGTGTGACAATAAGCGAAGGCAAGACAAGTCCAAAAGGGACTATAGTTGACTGTAGAAGTCGCATGACGCCAGGAAGTGGCAAATAAAAGGAGCAAAGACAAATATGCTCATCCGTATCTATTTTCAAGCCGGCGGTATCGTGCCGTTGTTGCATGGCCATAGAGATGCTAGTATCCTTTCCGACTTGCAATAAGAGCCAGTGAGATAGTAGAACCAAAAGGTAGCAAGAAAAAAATCCGTAAATCTGGATGTAATCCCCGATCTACCCAAGTTGTTGCGAGTCGCAAATTACAAGTCACACACTATTTGCACAAAATATACGTGTAACAAGTTTTCAAGGATCGAAAGGACATCCTCCCAATCACACTATCCCTTCTTACCATGTAATCTAGATTTCACTAGTCCATCGACCCGTACTCCCGCATGAACCATGTACCGTGTATTGCCTTTGCATTTTTCAATTAATTCCTAATTCTAACGCACAGAACTTGGTCAATTAAGAGAGTAAAATATGTTTCGAGGATCAAGGTCCTTAAAATCTATGTCTATATGTATCCATGCATATCTATCTCTCTATTTTTATCTATATTTTCGTCTTCGCCATCACTGTGCCAGCGCTGATGCCTCTGCTCATCGCCGCTGCAGCAACAATGAAATTTCATAACAGTTGGCCTAGTATATCAGAAACCGCGCAACAATGAATACATACTGCCGTCCATGCTTACGGCTCACAAGATGATTACGCTCACAAGCTGCAACATTAACCCAAAAACAGCCAAAGCCCTGAACCACTGAGACGATACAAGGCAACTAGATCAGGGGCGCAGGAGACAGCTCAGTCCCTTTGCAATGACTAAAATAAACGGTAATATGAGTAGAGAGGGGGAAGTTCGTCAGGGATTACAATGATATCCACTGACAATGTCATCCTACACTCTCGCGACGAAATGCACAGCAGAAACGATCAAAGCTCTCAGTCTCAGACGCATGCTCTGAGTCTGAGGGTGTCTGGTAAAGCTCGTGGCCGAGCAGTTTAACCTCTGCATGCGTGGCGAAACAGAAGGACTTTGTCATATGCTCTGCTCCAGCTTCCGGCGTAAACTCTTATATTACTCGTCATCTGTATATCAGACCGAAATATACCAAATGAAGATTAGACGAATTGAGGCAAAGGGGCTAGAAGAAAGGCGTGGTGAAAGATCACCCGGAGATCCCACCATCTCAAACAGAGGAATAAATGCAAATACAGTTTACAAGAAAGGGGGAAGGAGACAAGGAATAACAATCAGGAGCTGGCGCACCTATAATATCGATCAAATGTGAGGGACGATTGGGATGCATTTCAGCTGCATGCCTCAGCGCAGCCTTGGCTTGCTCTGCCTCCTCCTTGCTAGCACCATCACGTTGCATGTCAACATAGATGTTCTGCAGCGCTGGCAGGTTTCCCAGGCCCAAGTCGAGACTACCATCATTGCAGGCAATTCCTCTTACCTCCCGCAGATAAAACCACCAGAACTCAAGGCCTCTGAGCCTTGGCATTGCTCCATGCTGAAATACCACTGGCCACACAAAATTCGTGAAGTAACAGTTTACAAGGCACGGGAATGCACCAGCACCTACAACGAATCCCGCAAGGATACTGAGGTTCTTATTGTCCACCAGCAGGTCTAGATAGTGGAGAGCTGGCAACCTCCCGAGGATTTCGAGATCAACCTGATGTAGCTCCCTCATGGCGATCTTTAGATTGGTGAGGTCCAGAAGAAGCGATGGATTCACCCAAGCCGGAAGTGTTGAAAACCAACAGCTGTTTCGTGTATCCAATACGCGGAGATGTCGAGGGGCGACCCAGGCATCCAATCCGCCGATGCTGCGTTGACCCCTACTGCCGATAGCTAGTTCCTGCATCTTTTGTAGCTTGCATAGGCACTCCAACAGCTTGTCGTTCCACTCGTCCAAATCAATGGACAGCTGCCTCAGTTCAGTTAGCTGGCCCAACTCTTCTATAACGTTTCTGGTGCAGGGATCAATGCATAACCCTAACAGCTGTTCAAGGCATGTCAAGTTTCCAATTCCGTCCGGTGCAGTTATAAATCCGTCAATGTATAGGCACATCAACTTTCTTAGCTGGACAACACTCGAAGGCAACATGAGAAATTTATTGCGGCTCACATCCAATGTTTGTAGAAGATGCAGGTTTTCCATTTCTTCCGAGAGCTGAGAAATACCTGTCTGATGAAGTCCCAAGTACCTCAAGTGATGTATATTCCCAAGGTACTTAAGGCTACTATTAGCTTGTGAAAGATTGCAGTCCTCTAAATCCAGAACACGTAAAACTCGGCAGTAGTCAAGAGGCGGCACTAGAAAAGCAGCAGCTGGAAAGACAACAACTGACCTTGCATGTTGCAAGCTCCATGTAGCTTGAGCCATCACATGACTTTCCTGGCCATTCTGAAGGGACAACCTCCGAATTGTATTTGGCGGAGATGTGCCTCCCATATTACTTAGTACATTACTTAGTACAGTAACAAAGTTTTCTTCACTTGATAAGGAGCGAATAAGATCAAGCACCATATCATGTACACGACAACCTTGTATTATTATGTCATCAAAATCATATACTGGTTGGATCATGCTTCTATTTATAAGCTCATTGAAGTAACTCTCTCCGAGTTCAAATAGGCTCTTCCCTGCTTTTTCACATTGGATAAAACCCTCACCTATCCACATCCTTATCAAACGATCCTTCTTAATTTCATAATCTTCAGAAAACATGCTCAAATATAACAAGCAAGCCCTTAAATGGCATGGTAGCTCATAATAGCTAAATGACAAAATCTTTCTCATATTCTCCACATCTAGATTGTTTTCCAGACCAGTACCAATAGAATTGCACACATCATACCACTCCATTTTATCTCTTGCTTTGCAAGCCAGCAAACTAGCCATCGTAATTATAGCTAATGGCACACCAGTGCATTTGTTCAATATTCTGTCAGATACTTCGGCCAGCTCGTCGTGACATTTTTCTTCTTCTTCATTGTTCTCTTTGTTCCCATTACCAAATATTCTTCTATACAGTAGTTTTCGGGAGTTATTCAAAGAAAGAGGTTTCATGTTGTAAGCACCCCCAGCTTGTTCAGCAACATGAGAAATACGGGTGGTTGTAATAATAGTGTATCCAACATCATTATCAGGCAAAGCACATCTAATCATTTTCCAAACTGATAAATCCCATACGTCATCAACAACAACAAAATACCTACACATATGCCAAGTTATTAGCCAAAAATAGTGGTTTAAGGACTGAATAAAGCTCTAATGTTGTTCATATACCAGCTACAAGAAAATTAAGCAAATCAGACCACTGCTAATGGTTTAATGATTAAACTAAAATAGCTCGGGAGCAGGTGGATTGGCAAGTCCGTGGATAAAATAAGTCCACTCAGAATTTTATCAAAACAAATCGAGGTCCAGTGAGGAAATTATTTGCACTTAATAATGTTGTGGTAATGCTTAAGTGGTTGTGGCCACCTGCATGAACATTTAATTAACCCTATGCAGACTTATAGTATTGTGAACAGAGGCATAAATTATCAGTCCAAAAAAAGTTCATATGTATAAATTGGCCAAAGGAATGCTTTCTTACCTTTTGTCTTCAAGGAATTCTCTGAGTACTTCTATGAGTCGCCTTTCATCCAATGTTTCTTCGTTGATGCTCTTGCCAAGATCATATAGCAAGCCCTTATACAGTTTCTTCAGGTCAGGAATTTGAGAAACAGAAACAAAAGCATAGCAATCAAATTGTGCTCTAATCTTTTTGTACACTGCATTGGCAAGAGTTGTCTTTCCCAGGCCTCCAAATCCAACAATTGAAACTATCCTGCCTTGCTTCAAGGGAACTTCATTCCCTTCTATCAAAATCTTATTGATTAACTCATCCCTTGCCTCATCAATGCCAACAAGCTCTTTCACCTCCGTGTACTGAGCGAATAAACGAGGGTCCACAGTTACAGGCTTATCAACACCAAGGCTGACCTCATACATGCGGCGCCGTTTATGCACCTCGATGACACGGCTCTTGATCTCTCTGATTTCTGTAGCAATCTTACGACGAATCATAGGCTGCCATAACCATTCGAGGATCCTATCAATGGCTTCCTTGAAGCTATGCTGTTCATCCGTCTTCCTCTTCCTCTTCCTCCGCTTGCACTGCACGATATATGTGTCAATATTGTCCTCTATATCGTAGGACATCTCTCTCATTTACCTAGCCCAGATCTTGTCCTGGTTGTCAATCTTATCTGCTGGTGTCCTCAAGATCTTCTCGAGGGCACCTTGCATGCTCTTGAGCTCATCTTGGAGGAAGATGATCCCTCCCTTCACCTCATTTTGCAGATTGTACTCGCCAACTAGCAATTCACCAAGCTTGTCGAGGAGGCTTGGAATTGCCCCTGTCACGATCTCCATGGATTTGTCCCTGGGCAGAGCAATTAGTAAGGTTGTACGCTATGGGTATAGGTGTAGCAAGCAGGGGCGTGTGACGATGAATTATAGTGCTGTCGAGTGCCTAGTGCTCTCGGAGGTCTGCAGACGGGCACAAAGAACGGAAGTGAGCGAGGACTCACCGGCCGCCCTCTCCTTGTCGCCGGGGCTTAGGACTCGCTGGTTTGCCAGATCGCGCTGCCCGCCGCTCGTCGCCGGAGCTCACCGCTCGCAACTGCCTTGGATTGGAACAGCACGAAGCAGAGGTCGATGGGATGCGGATGCAGGGGAAGGGAAAGGCAATTAATAATTGATGCTCGAGGTCAAGTCAAGGGCAGGTTGGTCGCAAGAAAAGCAAAAGGCAAAAGTACCTTGGCAGTTTGGCACTGGGAGAAGAGCTGTATATTAATACCTTGGCACTATGAGTGAGTGTTTTTCCCATCTCTTTCTTTTCCGAACTAGCACTTACACATAATACTAACTACCTTCAATTTGGATCTACAGGTACCATTGGGTACTCATTATTATTATCCCCGATCAGAGCTTAGTGACTATCTGAGACTCCTTGAGGAAACCCAAAAAAAATTTCAATAACCTCATGGGCACTCTGAACAAATGCTGGACTCAATTTCTTAAAACTCACAAGTGTGATTACAACAAGAAACTTGTTTTGCATATAGATTTCCCGGTATGTGTTCAATTTTCAAATCTCGTGACACTTCCTTTAACATAACAAATATTTCATAACTTTTTTTTTCGTATATATAGTTTTTGAGACAGCAGGAGGGTACTCATTATTGCGGATACTATGTTTGTAACTTCATCCACGAATTTGTGGATCTGATGCATACCATCGAACACCAAATAATTGTACGTATACAAAATTAATATGCTTATACTTAAAAAAAAGTTAATATGCTTTAACTTTAGATTAAGTATTTCTAATTCATTTGCAAATGATAAACAAGAAGAGAGGAACAGGAAGGAAGAACTAGACCACACCGAAATTTTCAGGGAAATACAAGATCAACTGTGTGGATTTCTTCTGGATGAGGTCACAAATCCTGCGGGGGAGTTCCATAGTTCAGGATCTAGTCTAGTGCCAAATTTTTATTAAGTTTCAATTGTAATATTATTCATATGTGTATACACAATATGTATATATATAAGATTATTTTAAATATTATATTAAATCTAAATAGAACCCACCATAAATTAGCATATTAGAATAACTATATGTAAAGGAAACAAATACGAAATACGAATATAGACTAAAGGAACAGAAAGAAGAAAAAAAGGGAGAAAAAACTTAGTACCGGTTGGGGATACCAACCAATACTAATAAGGCCACCTCCCCACGTGGCGTGGGAATCCCTTTAGTACCGGCTAGTACCCCTAACCGGTACTAAAGGGTTTTAGTACCAGGTATTTTAACCGGTACTAAAGGACCCCCTCTAGTACCGGATTGCCAGTACCGGTTGCACATTCGGTACTAGAGGGAGGTTACTAATCGGTCTGGACGTCATTTTTCCAGTAGTGGTTTTGTTCTACGAGTAAGTTTCATTTTTCCAAGAGGTAGAAGTATGGAACACGGTTAAAAATGCACCACACGTTACGCTGTCGCCTTGCATGGAATCGGTGACTGTTTCCAATTTCACCCTCAGAGCAAAGAAGATCTCAATGTCGCCTTGCATGGCGATCGGTGACTGATTCCAATTTCCAGCACCGTCACCCTAGCTCAGAGCAAAGAAGACCCCAATATTATCATTTTTCAACTTGCAGTGGCTTGTGTGGTAGGAATAATAAGCTTACCACTGCACGACATCGTTTTTACACGCTAGGACGTATTCTTTGTTTTTTTTCCAAGATTTATCTTTGTTAAGACAAAGTACTGGAGGACGTATTTGAAGGCCCTGTTTTTTTTTTTGAAACAAAAGTTTCTTTAGACTCAATCGCTGCTGTGCGTTGACTGACTCGCGACGACCACGTACGTTGACGCGAGATAAGTTTCTACGAGGAAGTTTCGTTTTTCCAAGAGATAGAAGTATAGAACAGCGTTAAAAATTCACCACACGTGTTACACTGTCGCCTTGCATGACCATCGGTGTCTGTTTCCAATTTCTCACCCTCGTAGCAAAGAAGATTCCAATTTTGTCATTTCAAACTTAATTGCAATATAGGTTACCTTACCACTCCAAGATGGATTATTCAGCTGAAGCAAGAGTCCGGGCGTCCGGCAAAAGGCAGAAAACATTCCCAAGATCGTTTGAATCGTGAGTTCTTTCAGAATTCAGGCAAAAATTAGAATAATTTATACCATTTCTCCACTTCTCCTGGAATCCTGTGTGTGGCAGCGCGCGCGCGAGAGAGAGATGGGCGGCTGGCTTGTGTTTAGGTCATCACAAAATGAGAGAGGCTAAAATTATGTCTTCCTTTTATCTGAAAAATGAGAAGCTAAGTTTTTGCATTAGTAGTTATCCTCCTCAACAATTTTATCCACCGAAAAAGATTAATTTCAAAGTCTAACTATGTCATTATCTGTTGATGATGCGTTCTCGCTGGTGGGTACTTGAGGCCGGAAAAAATTGCAGGCACTGTCTGCCACGACTTGGTCTCTGTTGTGCACTGTGTCTTGACTCATTCCCGACGACCCGTACAGTGATGTGGATGTGCACTTCCTATATACTCCAACGCACATAGGGTTGTCTGCTCTTGTTAGAACAAATAACCGAAGCAATCTCCAAAGGTTCAGTCAATCAGTTCTCTACGTTGGCGACTCTCGGCGTTCCGGGGAAGATAGGCTCAAAAACCTCTCCTCAAAGCTAAGGTACATATACTAATTCGATGAAAGCTGTACTCCCTTGCTATTTCATGCTGATTCTTCTACTAAGTTTATCCTCATCAACAGTTTAGTTTATCAGCCCTCTTCCCTTTTAGTTCTTTTATCTGCATGTGAAGAGGTTGATTTTAGATTCTTTTAGATGCTACGCCAATAAGATGAACGCTCGTATATTCCCAATGCAAGACACTAAACCGGCTTTAAATTACCATGACTGCTTTGCAAAACCATGCTTTACTAGCATTTCCTTGAGCAAGTCAAACCAATCCGGCCTTACATGCTGATTATGCATGAGAGATACTTCACGGTTTTTTAATTAGCGAGAGATCGATTTGTTGGAATTGTCTTGTCCTTACCTAACATTATATTCCTTTGACCATGAAACCTAATATTCTTCGACTTGAAGATATTGGGGGTTCCATAACCCATTAGTACCTTTTCAGCTATCTTTTTGTTTCTTTTCACGGAGCATGTCTGCATGTGTGAAGATTTTTATCAATAATTTTTTAAGCGTGCATAATGGGAATTTTCTTTTAGTACATGTAGTACACAAAGCAGAACTTATTAGGTATACGGTGCATCCACTGATTTATCTTACCTTCGCAACATCATGATTTCTACTTTCTAGTTATCCAGCCAAGGAGTATATATGGAAGTGCGCTTTCTGCAGCTTGGTCTTGGTTTTCTACTTCTGTTGGCAGCAAAGCACGACCCCGCTCTTGCGGTTCCTAGCTCTCAATGCCAAACGCAGTGTGGCGGTGTTGAGATTCCGTACCCGTTCGGCATCGGTGACAATTGCTCGCTGTCAAGCAGCTTCAACGTCAGCTGCCAGATCCACGATGGTGTCTACAAGCCATTCCTCGGTTTCGTGGAGGTGCTCAACATTTCCTTGGCTCAAGGCACGATCAGGGTGCTCAACCAAATCTCAACATACTGCTACAACAACTCCTCCGGTCAGATGGAGGATAATCGTTGGTGGCTCGACATAAGAGGTGGCCCATTCCGATTCTCAGACGTCCACAATAAGTTCACCGTCATTGGCTGCAACACCCTCGCCTATATCTACGACAACACCAGCACCGGTTACCTAAGTGGGTGTGTCTCAACTTGCCGGAATCTGTCAGACCTAGCGGACGGACCCTGCTCCGGAATTGGCTGCTGCCAGACAGCCATACCTAGGAATATGGGCTATTACGAGGTCTTGTTCAGTCGCGGTTTCAACACAAGCAAAGTTCAGAGGTTCAGCCCTTGCAGCTACGCCGTGCTGATGGAGGCGGAGGCGTTCAATTTCAGCACCAAGTACATCAGCACGACCACGTTCAATGACACAAGAATTGGGCGAGCACCAGTGGTGATGGACTGGGCGATAAGTAACAAGACGACATGTGAGGTCGCCACGGGCACTTACGCATGCCTCAGCACCAACAGCGGGTGCGTGGATTCAGCCAACGGGCTAGGGTACCTGTGCAACTGCTCCAAAGGGTACCAAGGCAACCCGTATCTTCAAGGTGGATGCCAAGGTAACGAGTATGCTAAGATGACTAACAATATCTTTGAACAATATTCAATCTCTAAACTTGTATTTATCGTTCTTGGTTTTGCTCATCTTACTGCAGACGTTGATGAGTGTAGTAGCCGCCCATGCCCTTCAGGCGGTGTTTGCCACAACACGGAAGGAGGCTACCGGTGTTCTTGTCGAGCAGGAAGGAAGTTTAACAGGCAAAGAACCACATGCGACCCTGATACTGGCTTAATAATAGGTAGGACGCCGAGATCAGCTTGCTGGACCAATATATTTGAGAAATGCCACATGGCAATATATATAAGAAGGAAAGCACGTTTTCTGACAATATGCTCTTATTCGATGCTTTTATGCAGGAGTTGCAGTCGGCTCTCTTGTTCTCGTGATTTTCTCCTCCTTCGGATACATGATTCTTCAAAAGAGAAAGCTGAACCAAGTTAGGCAAGAACATTTTCGAGAACATGGGGGCATGATTCTGTTTGAGAGGATGAGATCAGAAAAAGGTCTTGCTTTCACGGTGTTTAGCGAAGCTGAACTGATACAAGCCACAAACAACTACGACAAGAGCAGAATAATTGGAAAAGGAGGCCATGGAACAGTCTACAAAGGGATAGTTAAGGGCAACATGCCTGTTGCGATTAAGCGATGTGCACTTATTGATGAAAGACAAAAGAAGGAATTTGGACAAGAAATGCTAATACTCTCCCAGATCAACCACAAGAACATTGTCAAACTAGTGGGTTGTTGCCTTGA
The DNA here is from genome assembly GCF_000263155.2 of Setaria italica. NCBI lineage: Eukaryota > Viridiplantae > Streptophyta > Magnoliopsida > Poales > Poaceae > Setaria > Setaria italica. The sequence continues at coordinate 34,136,346 of NC_028457.1, read as the reverse complement.
GGTGGAAGTTCCAATGTTGGTCTATGAATTCATCCCAAAAGGCACACTGTTTGAACTTATCCATGGCAAGAACCAAGCATTACAAATCTCTTTCAGCACTTTATTAAGGATTGCTCATGAAGCAGCTGAAGGTCTCAATTTCCTACACTCATACGCATCTCCCCCAATTATCCATGGTGATGTGAAGACTGCCAATATTCTTTTAGATGAAAACTACATGGCAAAAGTGTCAGATTTTGGAGCCTCCATACTAGCCCCATCAGATAAAGAGCAGTATGTCACAATGGTTCAAGGTACCTGTGGCTACCTCGACCCTGAATACATGCTGACATGCCAATTGACAGAGAAAAGCGACGTCTTTAGCTTTGGTGTTATCCTTCTAGAGGTACTCACTGGCCAAGAGCCTCTGAAGTTGGATGGGCCTGAGACGGAAAGAAGTCTGTCGTCAAATTTCTTGTCCTCTATGAAGGAGAACAACCTTGATGCGATCTTGCCGAGCCATGTAAAGGGACAAGAGAACAATGAATTGATCAGAGGCCTTGCGGAGCTAGCCAAGCAATGCCTGGACATGTGTGGCAGCAACAGACCATCGATGAAGGAGATCGCCGATGAGCTCAGCAGATTGAGGAAGCTTTCACTGCATCCTTGGGTACAAGTCGATGTTGAGATGGAGGCTCAGAGTCTTCTCGGTGGAGCGTCGACTGCTAGCTTTGAAATAGAAGGTGCCACTAGTATTGGTTATCCTACACAAGAAGGTGAGAGCCTGCCCATGAACCCAGGAAGTTCGTACTACGCCAGGTGATCAAAGCATATGTCCTAGTGCACTGTAGTTCCTTAAAACTTCTGCATGCTAGGGCATTTGCGAGCTAGTAGCTGGTCTGCTATCTACTTGCGTATGGCACAATATATATACACTAGAAAGCTCTGCCTCTCTGTATATGCACTCTGTTTCAATGTGGTCTGCTGTTTACTATTAACGAAAAACACATGAGTGCTACCCTTGCTGTAATAACGTAC
>NC_028457.1:34115239-34125329 GCF_000263155.2 Setaria italica | reverse complement strand
TACCACATGTGAGGGGGCACTGTATTCACCTGTTATCTAGTTTGTGCCCTCGGACTATTTCATTGTTGCCGTCATCACGTCGCCTGTATAATGGGTAAGAATCCTTGCCTTGAATGGTAGTAGCGTTAAATGGCCTTGGATAATAGTTCTTGCATGATTTTCGATTCTTTGTGCATGCACAGTTCCTATTCAATGTACCGCAAGGTCCATGCATCATATGTTTGATAACCATCTTGTACAACTCTGGGTACTTTTGTTTGTTTGGGAGCTCCGCCGAGATTAGTCTATCATATTGCTCTGGACAAGTAAGCTTATATTTTCCGGTCATTATAAGCAAGAAATGAGCGTGCGGTAGACCTCTCTTTTGAAACTCTACAACATAGGTATAGGCCTTCACCTTGCCTAGCATGTGCTTTTCTAACAACTCCTTTTTCATTTCTTCTAGTTTTGCTCTGAAAACACGAACAACAAGATCAGGGCGATCTTGTGGTGTTTGACCAACCCCAAGTTCATTCGTGATCTCTTCCCAGTTGGGATTGCATGTCATCGTGAGGAATATGTCCGGTTTCCCATATTTTCTGACTAAAGCCATGGCGTCTAGGTACCGACGCATCTTGTCTCGAGGACCCCCAATAAATGATGACGAAAGCACTGTCCGTTTTCCGACCTTATCTCCCCTGTCTTGTCCTGCATGAATGCTATCTAGAAGGCCTTGGTATAGATCCGCCCTTATCTCTTTTTGATGATTCCATATGAAGTCCAGTCGTGAGCTCTCAATTTTGATGTATGTATCCACGGCGAATTGTTGGAAAAGTCGTCCGCCGTATAATATTGGGTTAAATATGTTTGGTCGCACATGAAATTTATAGCAGTAGTATTCTCTCATGGTTACCCACATTCTACCACTTGAATCTGTGTTGGACAAATATAATTGTTTGTTAACGGCATAGGCAATTATTTAATTAGTAAATGTAATTATGAAGGCTAATATTTGAATTAGTTACCTGGGTCATTGTTTTTGTTATTTTTATTAGCACGAGCTTTCTTTATATCTTCTGTAGTAATTCCAACCTTTGGGATATCGGCATGCCATCCCAATTCACCTCTTGGAAAGAACAGAGGATAAGACAATGGATCGTAGCATCCAGCGTATGATCGGATTCCTTGTATTTCGTTGTTGTTTCCATGTAGTATTACATTTCTGTCAAAAGTATTCCTTCGTTCATTTCCTTCAACCCAAACTGCAGCTACCTCTGATGTGATTGGTGCGTTGTATGTCCTTTGGTCCAATCTTTGGTCAAGGTTCAACATCACTCTGTACTCCTCAATGTTTTCTTCCTGTCCCAAAGTCCTAAATTGTTCAGAGTATGGATTGTTGCGAAGAATATTGGTTATAATGAGTAATACATGTTTCTCTTGCTCATACATTTCCTTGCGGCAATAGCGGTAACGATGCTCTAGGCTTGGATCATCATCATAGAAGTAGAGTTCTAGATGCTTAGGATCTGAACCATCTTTTCCAAATGACCGTATGTTGTGATAGATTTGACCATGTGCTCGGAAGGTGTAAATACCGCTATTTCTCATTGTAGTTGTATCTCTATCGAGGTGACAGTATAGAGAAGTAAATGAGAAGTGGCCATTGAAAAACCTTATATTCTTTCGAAAATGTATTGCATCAGAGTCATTGCTTGTCCATAGTCTCATGAGCTGATGTGGTGTCTCAAGATTTGCAAGTTTTATTTGTCCTTTTCGACAGCATAGGCCTTCAGGTTCATGGTGAAATTTCTTTGCATCGCAATATTTGCAATTTTCAACAGGTTTCAGCTTGTGTGTGTTGTCTGGTATGTTACTATAGACGAGGTCATATGGATCATTGATGTTTGAATGTTCTGGAACGGTTGACTCATTTTCATTTATTTGTACCTCTATATCTTCCCATTCTGCTATGATTTGTAGGATTAAAGAAATTAGAGAAGTACTAACATTGAGATGTGAAAATATTTTAACATGTTTATCATACCTTGACCAGAAAATATGTTACCCTCTTCATCGGTGTCTTCTTCATATACAACTCCATCGTCATCTGCATAGAAATATGTGAATTATATGTTGTTTTCTATTGCATGAGAATATAAATTTAGTATATATCCTTACCATATGGTTCATCATCAATGATTGATTCATTTGGTTCTTCTCCATCCTTGGTTGCTGTTCCCATTGAATAGGGGATATCTGTCCATGAAAGATTGTTATCATTGTAAAAATTGATGCATGTTGTATGTGATTGTTAGAGTCATATATGCAATTAGGAGTATTACCTTCCTTCATGTTTGTTGGCTGTTTTATAGATTGCAGATCATGTATGACTTTGGTCTTTGTAGAATAGTCTTCATCTGTTACGATATTTGCAGGGTTCTCCATTGCTATTGAATTCTTGCTTAGAGTGTTACGTCGTCGTGCACGGTTAGCAGAATCTTGTTGTAACTTTGCTTTCTTTTGGTTTGGTTGCATGTTTGCATATCTTTCCTTCTCATGCATGCATTTTTTCTGTATTTTTTGCTGCTTTTCTTGATCAGTCTCCTCTGAGCATTTTTGTTGGATCTGAGTTGAATTTGTTCTTGTTCTTTTATGTTGATGATAGGCTTCACGACGTTTTTTGAGTTTCTCCTGCTTTTCTTGATCAGTCATACGTGCATACCTATCTCTTTCTCTTTTCCTTTTCTGCTCTTTGGGATCCAAGAGTTGCGATGTTGATTCAAATGGTTTTTCTGCAAAGAGATATATATAATATTATGAAAATATATGAGACCGAGAAACACTAATTCTGTGTTTAATGGTTTGTAAGATTTGAATAATATTCAACATACCAAGAGTTGTCATTGATTATACGCCGCTCGCTGGAGATAACTATATGTGTGTGATATGTTGAGAAGGTAATCCAGTAAGAAGTCCACGGACAAGCAATTATTGCAGCTTCAAAATCTTTTCTTGTGAGTTGTCTGCAATTAGCATGAAAGGGGATTGCTTAATTTCAGATAGGATATCTATTATGCAATCTGTTACATAAACTTGATTGAAACAAACTAATTAGCCTAGGTTCATCTATTAAATCACTAAGGAAAACCATGGCATGCTGTTGTATCATGGAAAGAAATTCTTGGAACAACAGGTTGTCTTTTTTGAATGTAACCTTCAAGTTTTCAGGATATGCAATATTTCAAAAATATTAGCTTTGTTCATTTCATATTGCCAACTGGTACGACATGATCTAATTATTTGTTTTGAAAGACAAAAAAAAGATCTAAACTGCATTATTAATTGGTACACAGTAGCTCCCTGCGTTTTTGGAATTGTAAAACAGGTTCTATTTTATCACTCAAAAGGAAAGGAATGCCTCTGGATACATGTCTCGCTAAGTGCTTCATTCACATGGTGCCTAAGCTAGTGCGCCCCGAGAAACTGCATGCAGGAAAGAAAAAAAAAAGCACCTTCCAGGCAGCAAAAAAGGTTGCCCAACACTACATGCCTACAAGCTGACAAGTTCACAGGGAAAAAGGCGCTAGCAGGGATATTCATTCAATTCCATCTGGGCATCTGGCCAATTTCAAGCTGATGCTACGCTCAAAAACAAATTGGCATCACCAAAGCTGTCGTTGGCTTAACAATTACTACAGCAACTGTCAGTGCTGAAATAAGGGTCCATCATGGTTCTCCCATAAGCCCACAAGTTGATGAGGTGCTCATTCCTAATTCTCTCAACCAATTCTTAGTTCGGTGTTGTGCATCTGCACTCCAGTCTTTGGTAAGGAATAGGCTGAAAATATATGCATTCAGATACGTTCAAACACCATAATAGGCAGTGTCTATATTGGCTTCAAAAGAAATGAGCCTTAGTCATACAATACGGTTTTTCACTTGTACTCACGAAAGTTGATCATTGATTTAGTTGACCATCCTAAGCAACATGGGCCGCTATAATTGGCTGGTGAGGTTCTAAGCATGCAAAGCACCGTGTAAATATAGTATTAATAGCATCAGTGCCTGGTGATTTCATCACACCATACATCTAATTTCCCAACTATCATTCAATATAATGTAATATGAAGCATATAGAAATATGCAAATCAAATATAATATTCTGCAGTCCAGATCCTTGACGCAACAAGTCATGCAAAATATCACATTCACAGTAAAAAAAATGATCTTGTTTTTGGAATTGGAAAACAAAAACAGCTCCTATCGTACCTTTTGTGGAAGTAGAGTAAGAAGCTTGTGCTTGTTGCTGAGTATTATAGATGGCGAGGATGTCCTGGGTTCCTGGCCATGCAACTCAAATATCATATTCTGCAGTCCAGATCCTTGACGCAACGAGTCATGCAAAATATCACATTCACAGTAAATAAAATGATCTTGTTTTTGGAATTGGAAAACAAAAACAGCACTTATCGTACCTTTTGTGGAAGTAGAGTAAGAAGCTTGTGCTTGTTGCTGAGTATTATCGATGGCGAGGATGTCTTGGTCTCCTGGCCACAAAGCCGCAGCTATGTATAGAGGCAGGAACGCAACCTTGATTCCGATCCGTGTCCGTCTTGATTCCAATACGTTTCGGTTGCAAACTCTCCTTCCAGTCTGTTCCCGAGTCAGCCTCGATTCCAATCCGTTTCGGAATCGAGCTCGGCTGCCAATCCGTCGACACGGCCGGCATCGGGCGGGTCCTTGAAGTGGCGTAGGAACCGGAGGTTGAGGGCGTCGACGTAGACAGCGGAATCTCGTCGGTGGACATGAGGACCTCCTGGAGACGATGGTGGCGGTGTCGTGGCAGTGGACATTCTCGACGGCCGGGAGCCTCCTCCTGGAAGTGGAGGAGGAGAGGCTCCTCCAGCCATGAAAAGGTGCCTCGTGCTGCCGTCCATCTCCGGGGACCGATGGGGTGGGAACCGGCCGCCGCTCCCGGATGCGGATGAATCGGCGGCGTGATGCGCAGGTGCCGTCACGGCGCCCGAATCTCCGTAGGATGCGTGCGGCGGCGATGGGAGGACGGTGAGAGGAATCCGGTGGCAGCGGCTAATCCAGCTCCGGGGACCGATGGGGTGGGAACCGGTCGCCGGTCCCGGATGCGGATGGAGCGGCGGCGTGATGCGCAGGTGCCGCCACGGGGCCCAATCTCCGGATGATGAGTGCGGCGGCGATGGGAGGATGGAGCGGCGATAAACAGAGAAGGGAGCGGCGGTAAACAGAGAATGTCGCGAGGTTAGCAGAGTCCGGCTGTGGGAGGGGGAGGTTGGCGTTAGATGTGGCAATTTTGGTGCTCGCCGGCAGCGTTAGCTCTCGAGGTCTGAAGCAGTACACTCCCAAGCGACAGCGCTTGGGCCGCTTGGTCGCTCAAGGTCATTCTAATGCACCAAGGACACGGGATACAGCAGCACCTACAGCAGCCCAGGTAGCCGGCTAAGTGAATTTTGATGCTATTGTTGATTTGGTTGAACGGCTTTGACTATTGTGTGATGTAATATGCACTGCAAATTTCAAGCGTGTATCAAGCAGCTGATAGCATCATTTCTTAGTGCTGTGTTCCTAACCAATTTAGTGAGATTTACAGGTTGGAGACATGCATTAGTTAATAACATAAGCATGTATGATTCAACAGACAAAAAAAGTCATTTCAGAAGTTCTTCGTTCTTTATTTTGGATCCAACAGTATTATCCTAGCCTCTTGGTGATTGCCTTTTCAGGTCTACTGGTAAATGGTGCACTCAAGTTTCAACAAAAACCAAAGGCAACTGTAAGTAATCAGATAGATCAAAGAAAGGGGGAACTTGGCTTCTCCTGAACTAAGAGCTTTCATCAAGATATAGTAACTTTGCATGTAAGGACTAATACGGTATACATTGCAGTTCAACAAATCCAACATGTCACTGAGCTGATGATACATATATGAAATGAGTGAATAATAAATATTCCTATAAACAAAAAGGTCCAACTGTAATAGTAGACCGTTTCAACATGATCTCATACATTCTCTGTGCTTGCATAACTATTTTTAACTTTGAGTAGCATTGATACACCTAAGAAAGTCTCGAACACCGGCAGGCAAATTGTCTTCACATTCATTGTCCTTGTAAGTTAATAGTTGTGCCATAAATTGCTTTCTTAGTTCATAGCCATCCTGTACATGCATATATGTATGCAAACAATTAATAATTAGCGTCATATATTAGTAACATTTGAAGTTCTAATGAAACTAACCTTTAAAATTGGCAACCGTAGTTCTTCATCTTTCCATATGCACATGAAGAGAGAAACAAGATAACCGGATAGTTCCCTGATAAGATAAGAACATCAAGAACATCAGTGAGTAATATAATACATATATTTTCATAATATGTTCGACACTGAAGGTTGAACTACTTTTGCATAAACAGATGTGCATGTTTTACTAAAAGAAAGAATTTGAAGTTATAGTCTTCACTGTACAGTGAATAAAGCAGTTATTATAAGAAATCAACTATAATAGAGAGTAAAATTGTAAAAGGTCTCTGCTCCAGAAGAAATATCGAGTGGGTACAACTCCTAGCTATCAACTACAGGTGTAAGTAGAGCTAGATGATGAGATTTAGATAAGACTGTTCAATTGGTCATCTATTTCATCAGATAATGTTTGGAAGTTAATGGATGTTTAAGCTCTTAGCAAAACCAAAGCCATGGGCATAATAATCAGCAATAACATCATAGGCCTTGCATTCTCTATAGAAGTTAAAACAGCATCACAGCGTATATTTCATTAAAGTCAAAAGCAAGCTGTTATCTGCAATTTCACACACATTTCTTAATAAGCAAAAAAAGAAGTTACAATTGGATATGACATGTTAATTCTAACTTCCTGTGTGGCTTGTCAATAAAACAAAACAAACTCCCTTTGTGCTTTTCCCCAAGGGAAAGATTTATTGCGTCATTTGCAACAACCATCCAGTGGAAAAGGAAAGGAATGCCTCTGAATAGCAATTTTTTCTTAGATACCTCCCACAAGGAAGATTCTGAATCCTGAACTTGTATCATTATTCCTAGCTAAAGCTAAGGCATCCTAAACTTTTTTGTTTCATACTAAAGTTTGACCCAAACATGAAAACCTGAACAGAGCATTACATATACAAGTCTAATATGCAGGACAGAGCAGTGCATATACAGGTCTACTATGCAGGCCACCAGTATGATCAAGCTAACGAAATTACAAGGGTAGGGCAGTTAATTTAATCAGAGGAAGGTACATGTGGGGACCACGCTCAAAAACAAATTGGCATCACCAAAGCTGTTGTTGGCTTAACAATTGCATAGTCTAGTGGACATCTTAACAGTCAAATGCTAATATGATGTGCATTGTGCAAATTAAGCAGTTAGAAGTTACACTGTGAAACAGACTCCAACTTCTCTTATCCACATATCCACACAATTAAGGATGTTTGACATGTCAAATTCTAACACTTTGTTATATTTCTCAGTTTCTGAATAGGGACAGTATCAAAAAATCAGTACAGTGCTTTCAGTTCAAATTGGTAACTAAAAAGGACTCATCAAGTGCAGAAAATCTTGGGAACTGACTATGGATGAAAAGGTCTTATTGATCACATATCTAATAGTTTGATGTGTGGACTAAAGCCTGATTACCAATCCAACCAAATCGCGCTCATTAGAGACTACAACACAGTTAACTTGGACCAACCAGTAAGACACAGAATTTTACAATAAAACTTCAAATCAATCCTGAGCTACAACATAAGAACAGTGCTTATAAGAATGCTTACCTGTTTTCGATAGGAACATCAGATAAAATTATTTGACACCATAGGAAAACATCCTCACTCCATCTAGAGCCAGGGCATACTTTTGACATGGCTTTTGGCAAGAATTCAGCAATACATAAAAGTTTCTTCACATATCTTGCATTTGGGTTATATTTGTAAACAGGGTCAAGTGGAGTAGGGTCTAAAATATAGACTGTTCTTGTATCTTGGTTTAGTATAAACAGAATAAAGGTTTTATTGAATTGTACTATTGGTATAAGAATCTGCAAAATGCTATTTGTTACAACAAGAGCAAGAGCATTAACATGTACAAGAAGGCTAGTAGCTATAATCGCAAGAATAGGTATAGGGAAGTGATGTCTTACCAATTTGCATCTTGAAACACTATAATTAACACCAGGCCAGCTACAAACGGTTTCTGCAAGTTGATCCACATCTAACTTTTTACGGAAGTTTGGGTGTCGTCCATAATCAGTAATCATCTATGAAAAAAAATATTGGTTAAAAACCTGAGGAAAAAAAAATATATTTATATTATGATTATAAGAACATACCCAAAACCTCGTGTCTAGATAATGCTTTGATATTGTTCCTTTGGTTTTCTTCATCATTTGGATCTCGTCAAACATGAATTTTCGAATAACCAAATTCAAACAATCACAGTCCATGGGCAGATCTTCTTTCAAAATTTCTTGCAGCTTCCTGACAGTCAAACTAATGGAATATGGCTTGGAGTTTCTCACCCATACTTCTCTGCATTAAGACAAAAAGATGGTTTCACACTGTTATGTTGTACATTGTATTATTCTATTAATAAAAAAATAAACAGTAGTAATAAGAAGGTTCTTACTCCAAGGTCTCTAGACAATTAATTGATTTGATGTAGTCACAAAGGCCACCAATTAACTCATTTTCACTGATCTTAGAAAGAATAGACATTAATGATTGGTATTTTGTTTCCTCTAATAATGAATCTGTTGCCTTGGGTTCTTTTTGGTCATCTGAATTACCCAACAATGAGATATTTTTAGGAGTTGTTTGTGCTGTGTTTCTTTTCCAACATAATAGAATGCCTGCTAACTTATACCTAAAACAATTAATATCTTCCTGCATGGTAGCAATCATTATTAGAACTTGTAAAAAATTAGCATGTCATTGACTTTATATTATTTCATAAGATAAAAAACAAAAACCTGTGTAATAGGATGAGATAGTGAATCTCCAGTCCAGTATTCCATAAACTTGAGCATGAACAGTCCACAAGATGAGCTGCATGGTTAAAAAACAATGAGTACTCCAAACAACAAAATAAATAATTTTATAAATGATAGCATATATTTTATCAACTTACCCATCTTTCTGAATTGGCTCTTGTAGTTGTTCTGTGATTATCCATGAAATAACCTGGAGGTCTTTCCAGTTATGGCTAATCAAGTTTTGTTGCCTTCCAATTATGTCCAAATGAAATTGTAGTCCTTGCAGCTGTTAAATTAATAATAACAGAAAAAATACATTTAAATATAGGATAAATTTATAATATCAAAGAAGAATGAATGCAGAAAAAACTGACCGTATCGGCAAGATCACCTCGGTTGGAGTCCCAACACAACGAGTCAAGTACTTGTATCTCACACTTCTGTGTGTTAATAATAGCCAAATACCAATGTGTTTCTTTGATATTTATTGGAATTAGAATCTAAAATGAAAAATTGAATTAGTACAACACATTAACAGTTACAAATTAAAATCTTAAAACCTTAAAAACATGTCAATTATAGAGATAGAAATTACCATTTCATGCTTTAGATAGTTTCTCACAATCTTTGTCATATGGTTACCATCTTGACCTACACCAAACTTGCCATCCCTTTTTAGAATTACAGAAATAAAGGGATTCTCTAAATAAAATTTAACATCATTCCTACTTTGTAAATGGGTTTGATACTTTATGCAACATATATACGCGCTGATGACCTACAAAGATTCAAATAAAAAACATTTATTACAAAAGAAATAAATGTTAATCGAAAAAAATTCAGTTAAAGTACTTACATCATCATTTAGGAATTTTTTTGGATCTAGCAAACATGACAATTGAGATTGTGTGACAAAGATGTCATCTATCTTCACAAGTATATCAGATTCCAAAGATGTTTCTATTGTTATTAGAGCACAGTAGTCCAGGTCCGTCATTTCATAATCTGCAAGTAATCAAAAAATTTATGGTGATGTTAAAAGTTCAAAACAACAACATCTACATGGTAAATCTATAGCACTGCGCTCGGAGC
>NC_028457.1:34026996-34115139 GCF_000263155.2 Setaria italica | reverse complement strand
AGAAAGTCACGGTACGTTGTATCCGCATATTTCATGTGGTCATGTTTAGATGCGGCTCGGGCTTTCCTTCTTACTCTTTTAACAGGAAACGATTCATCGGTCCTAGTCATCATTGCCAGAATAATAAGTCCTTCCCCACTGGGGTAGGGGGGGGCGGTTGGACAGGGTGGCGGCGCCTTCTCCCCCGAAGATGGCCGGCGAAAGGGGCGGAGGGAGAAGGCGGCCGAAGATGGTCGGCGAAAGGGGAGGGAAGGAGAAGGCGGCCGAAGGTGGGGAAGGCGGATATCTGTTTCTATGAAAGAAAACCTCTTTCACCTTTAACACCCTCCCTTTGCACTTTTTAGCAAACGAGCCCCCCGTCTCTTCAAAAGTGGACTGCGGGTTGATTTCACGAAACGTCAGGGGGTTTTTTGCAAAATGACACGACGGACGAAAAATTCAGGCAGAGACGTTACTTGCTTTAATAATAGGTAAAGATAATAGTATGCGTGGGTAATATAGATGCAAATTAAAGGGGTTACTTTAAGTTTTTTAAGTAACAGTGGTAGGCAATTTAGTCGTAAATTAGGGGTTATTTTAAATATTGTTTATAATGGCATAAGTGGGTAATTTTGATGAGGATTGGGGGGTTAATTTAGTTTATTTTATATAATGGCAGAGGTGCGTAATTTATATATAGATTTAGGAGGTTACTTTATGCTATTTTCATAATAGCATAGGTGGGTAATTTTTTTAAAAACATAATAGATTCAATAGCTATGATGATTTGAATCTATTGATGGTAGGATGTTTTTCTTTTTTTTTGAAAATTTCTAGGATTTCTCTCTTTTTCAAAATTCAAAAGAAGCCTCCAATTAGTAATAGGAAGACTAGACAGTAGTGATTTAATGATTAAACTAAAATAGTTAGGCAGCAGCTAGATTATCGAGTTTCTACACAAAATAAGTCTACTCAGAATCTTTGACAAAACAAAGATTTTAGATGCTGCCATATTATTTTCAGTTAATAATGATGTGATAAAGATGAAGTGGCTGTGTTTTGTCAGTTAACAAGGGACGCGCATGAAGATTTAATGAACCATATTTAGACTTAGTATTACGAATGGAGAGTGTAATTATCGGTGTCAAAAGAAACTTCATAGGTACCACAAATGCTCTCATCCAATACTTCGTCATTGATGTTCTTGCTTAGATCATAGAGCAAGCCCTTGTATAGTTTGATAGAGCAAGCCCTTGTATAGTGTCATTGATGTCCTGAATGTCAAGCTGGTCAGCCGGTGTGTTGGAGACTTTCTCAAGAGCACCCTTCATGCTCTCGAGCTCAGCTTGGAGGAACCTGATCTCTCCCTTCACTCCCTTCTGCAACTTGTACTCACCGACGAGCAGGTCACCAAAAGCTTGGTGATGACGCTCGGCAGTGCCCCTGTCACCACCTCCATGGCCGGATCTGCCTCTGGGCTCAAGGAGCGAGATTGTTGTGTGTATGTGTGAGCTATGAGCAGCAGTGGTGTATCGAGTTCAATGGAATTGCCCCTGTCACGATCTCTATGGATTTGTCCCTGGGCAAGAGCTAGCAATGAGTAAGGTTGTAGCAAGCAGGGGCGCGTGACGATGAATTATAGTGCTGTGCCTAGTGCTCTCGGAGGTCTGCAGACGGGCACAAAGAACGGAAGTGAGGGAGGACTCACCGGTTGCCGCCCTCTCCTTGTCGCCGGTGCTTAGGACTCGCTAGTTTGCTGGATCGCGCTGCCCGCCGCTCGTCGCCGGACCGAGGTTGCTTGCTCGGCCGCAACACAGCTCGCAACCGCCTTGGAACAGCACGAAGCAGACGGCAGGTTGGTCGCAAGCGGAAATATTTTTACAAACTTTTGTGGGACCCACATACAAAAAATATTTTATTTTCCTCCATCCTCTTCTCTTCTCTTCTCTCTCCCGAGGCTTATTGATTCTGTACTGGCCCATGCGACTACAGCAAAAGGCAAAAGTACTGGTCCTGCGCATCACCTCCCTTTCGGTGGCCACAGCATCTCCATTTTTCCTTCGCGCCGATACACCTTTTATCCATTGCCTTTTACCCACAGTGGAGAGAAAGCACAACTCGAGCTAGGGGCACCTTTTATCCATTGCCTGTTACATCTAGTGTTCGACGAAGTTGTAGGTTTCCTATTTTTTCATGGAGCTGAGCAATATGTGTGCGTCTTAGTCCCAGATACCTCAAGTGAATTAAATTTTCAAGATCCTTAGGAATGTAAGGTTGTCAAAGGTGGCAATCTTGTAAATCCAGTACACGAAAAACTCTAAAGCTCAAAAGGGCAGGCATGAGATTAATAGCAGATGGAAAGACAGCAACTCACCTCACTTGTTGCATATTCATAGAAGTTAGATGCCTAGCATGATCTACCATGCTATTTTGAAAGGATAACCTCTTTTCTGTTGAATATGTTTGATATACATCATTAAAAATGGTAACAAACTTAGCTACAACAAGGTCTTAGATATAACAAGCTTAAGTGATATATATAAAAAGAAGGTTTAGTGTTAATTTTCTGTAGGGTTTTATGTGCTCATGCTCTATATTTGTATGCATATAGTTTTCAAGTATAAAAGTATTTCTTTTCCTGCTTCCCAGTAAGGGCTTGTTTGGTTTGCCCTTAATTACTTATTTTTAGGGACTAAATGCTCCTTTAGTCAGGGACTAAAGTTTACTCCCCCCTATTTGGTTGGAGGGACTAAAGAGCATTAAACTAGAACAGATGTGCAAAAGTAATCATTTTATGGAGTGGGGTTCTGATGTACTTATCTGTTGGTGCAGTCACGACCATTTGGAGTGTCTCTCCTAATTGCTGGACATGATGAGAATGGACCTAGCTTGTAAGTATTGATCCATTTAGCTCACTGAACTGTGTTTTCTTTGACAACTGGCTTTAGAATCCATGTTTAAAAAAAACAGCTGTATTTTTTTGCTATATGAAATCATTGTACTACCATGCAATTAATGGTAGCTTCTTTTTATTGGCTTTTTTGTAAACTGTCCTGGTAAAGTGGGATGCTTTACTTATTTTTTCTATCATGCATCGTAATTGCTCTCTGTTGGCTCTTTTTAGGTTGTCATGGTTTCTGTATTGAGTAGCCTATGTCTAGTTGCTGTAGAGGGTAGACAGTAGACTTACCGTTTGTTTGACTCCCATGAACTATGGTTGTTTGTTAGGCAGTTTTGTTCTAGGTCATTATGTTCAAATCTTTGGAAGGGAAATTACTTGAAAAGTGGAATTTCTAAAATAAGGAAATACAGAAAGTTGTTGAACTTGTGAACACGGACTGTCCTAGTGGTTATCTTCATCGTGTATTGGGTTCTATTCTGTATGTGGACAAGGTCTTAGCTATAACAAGCTTAAGTGATATAAAGAAGGCTCAGTGTTAATTTTCTGCAGGGTTTTATGTGCTCATGCTCTATATTTGTATGCGTATAGTTTTCAAGTATAAAAGTATTTCTTTTCCTGCTTCCCAGGAAGTGTTTGGAAAAAATCATTATTCTGTTTAGCCAAATCCCGGACATATAGTTTGGTTATTATGCAATCATGGTATCTTCATCCCTCTATTATGAGACAAATCTTTTTGTAATGATGTCATGATCAATTTACACAAAGCCACTGAACTTCTAAGAATTCATCGCCTTCTGTGTCCTGCAGGTACTACACGGACCCGTCTGGGACCTTTTGGCAATGCAACGCAAAGGCAATTGGATCAGGCTCTGAAGGAGCTGATAGCTCCTTGCAGGAGCAGTACAACAAGGGATAAATGCTAAGTTAATCAAAGAATCACAGAGTTCTACGGAGATATGATGCATGTCAACCCTAGTTACATGGAATTATGCATCAAAGCTCCGATTAAATCTTATATAAACTCAGTCCATTGAAACAGTGTCTAAGGGTAATACGTCGGTTGCAATTCTGCTTAGAATCTTTAAGGCAATATGCTGCTCACAGAATGACACCCCAAGATTTTACCTCATTATTTAAATACTTGTACTAGTGTATGCATTACTGCCATGTTGGGAGCAGATCCATAGAAAATGTCGGCTGTTATTCCAACGAAAGAAAATCGAGAGTAACAACTTGCTGACATCTTGGTGCAGGATCTGACCCTCCAGGAGGCGGAGACCGTAGCCCTTTCTATCCTGAAGCAGGTTATGGAAGAGAAGGTAGGGCATGGCAAACCATTCCATGCTCCATAGCTCGCTCTTAGGGGAACATGTGATCTTATCATCGCATTCTGAACAGGTGACCCCAAACAACGTTGATATTGCCAAGGTCGCCCCCAAGTGACCTCTACACCCCTGCTGAGGTCGAAGCCGTCATTGCAAGGCTGTGAAACGCTTCCAGATTCTTGCTATTCCCATCATCGATCAGTAATAGACAGTCTTTGTACGAAGCGTGGCCATGTTGATGCGGGCCAATCTGCCTAGTGTACGTGTTGCCATGGCTGTCATCATCATACTCTTGTCAAGTCCACTAGGGCAGTCGCTGATAGTCTGATTCACTGCAGCCCTGTCACACTGTTTGTTTCAAGTAGCGTTGAGAACTTCTGTACTGCCAGAAAGAAAGTACACTTGTTTTTACGAATTCGGCTTTTTTTTGTTGGACAATTAGCTGATGCTCGTGACCTGGTGCCATACTTGCTGAAATTTTACCAGTGGAAAGGTCCAGCTTTTGACGTCCCGTTATTTTTGGCCTGTTGAACCTCTCGAAGCAAGGTACTCGTTACGGTCCTCTGCAGGTTCTTGCCTGCTGCTGCGGCTGAAAAGAAACGCCTATCTGCTTCATGCTGCGGCTTTGCATGGAAGAAGACGGCATGCCGCCACGACGGAGGGAAACGGCGACAGATGGGGCTTTGCGGCTTGGAATGGCGAGGCGGGCAGGAACGGCGGCGGCGCTGGACGCGTGGGGGAGGGAGATGACCCAGACCAGGTGTATTTTTGCAAATAATCGGATCGTGATCCAAATTAGAGGGTTATATGCAAATAAAAAGGGGTGTTTGTAAATATTCAGATCGCGATCAATAATCGCAATCCAAATAAGAGGGTTATTTAAAAATGTTCAAGGGTGCGTTTTGAAAATTCTGGATCGCGATCCCGTCCGCCACGAAAATTCTAAAAATCATGGATTAGAGAAGTCTAGCCAGCTAGAATCTCTTCAGAGAGATGCATAATGAATGTGGTCTTGGGCATCGTAGCTGCAACGAAATGCCATAACAGTTGGCCTCGTATATCAGAAACCGCGCAACAATGAATACATACTGCCGTCCATGCTTACGGTTCACAAGATGATTACGGTCACAAGCTGCAACATTAACCCGAAAATACCTCCTTTTTATTTTTCATCAAAATAAACAGCCAAGGCAACTAGATCAGGGGCGCAGGAGACAGCTCAGTCCCTTTGCAATGACTAAAATAAACGTTCCTTGCACTGAAAAGTGAAAACTGATGATGGGTGGTTCCTTGCACTGAAACAGCAGGCTGCAGTAAAAATCTTACGACGAAACAAAACGGCAATATGAGTACAGCGGGGGAAGGTATTACAATGATATCCATGACAATGTCATCCTACACTCTCGCAACGAAATGTCATATTGGTTGATGCACAACAGAAACGATCATGTGTGCAGCATTCATTGTTTACTCACAGGTTGAGGGTGTCTGGTAAAGCTCATGGCCGAGCAGTTTAACCTCTGCGTGTGTTTCTGCTATCTCTGCTCCAGTCTCGCCTTCTGTATATCAGACCGAAATATACGAAAGGAAGATTAGAAGAATTGAGGCAAATAAAGGGGCCAGAAGAAAGGCGTGGTGAAGGATCAGCTGGAGATCAACCATCTCAAACAGAGGAATAAACGCAAATACAGTTTAGAAGAAAGGGGGAAGGAGACATGTAAGGAATAACAATCAGGAGTTGGCGCACCTGTAACTAACACCAATCGAATGACGGGGATGATTGGGATGCATTTCAGCTTCATGCCTCAGCGCAGCCTTGGCTTGCTCCACCTCCTCCTTGCCAGCACCATCACATCGCAGGATAACATCGACTTCCTGCAGTGATGGCAGGTTCCCCAAGCCCAAGTCGAGACTACCGTCATTGCAGGCAATTCCTCTTGCCTCCCGCAGATGAAACTGCCAGAACTTAAGATTTCTGAGCCTTGGCATAGCTCCCTGTTGAAATACCACTGGCCACATAAATTGCTTGAACCAACAGACTACAAGACACGGGAAGGCACCAGCACCAACAACGAATCCCGCATGGATACCGAGAATCTTATTGTCCACCTCTAGAAATAGAACGCGGAGAGCTGGCAACCTTCCGAGGATTTCGAGATCGGCCTGATGTAGCTCCCTCACGAGGATGGATAGCTTGGTGAGGTCCGGAAGAAGCGATGGATTCACCCAAGCCGGAAGTGTTAAAAACCAACAGCTGTTTTGTATATTCAATAGGCGAAGATGTCGAGGGGCGACCCAGGCATCCAATCCACCGATGCTACGTTGACCAGGACGGACTATGATAACTAGTTCCTGCATCTTTTGTAGCTTGCATAGGCACTCCAACAGCTTGCAATGAGTAAAATAAACGTTCCTTGCACTGAAACAGCAGGCTGCAGTAAAAATCTTACGATGAAACAAAACGATAATATGAGTACAGAGGGGGAAGGGAGTCATATCCACTGACAATGTCATCCTGCACTCTCAACGAAATGCCATATTGGTTGATGCACAGCAGAAACGATCAAAGCTCTGAGTCTCAGACGCATACTCTGAGTCTGAGCGTGTCTGGTAAAGCTCATGGTCGAGCAGTTTAACCTCTGCATGCGTGGCGAAACAGAGGGACTTTGTCATCTGCTCTGCTCCAGCTTCACCTTCCGGCGTAAAGTCTTATATTACTCATCATCGTCATCTATATATCAAACAAAGGAATAAACGCAAATACAGTTTAGAAAAAAGGGGAAGGAAACAAGTAAGGAATAACAATCGGAAGCTGGCGCACCTGCAATATTGATATAATGATGGGGATGATTGGGATGCATTTTAGCTTCATGCGTCAGCGCAGCCTTGGCTTGCTCTGCCTCCTCCTTGCCAGCACCATCACATCGTAGGTCAGCACCGAAATGCTGCAGCGATGGCAGGTTTTCCAGACCCAAGTCGAGACTACCGTCATTACAGGCAATTCCTCTTATCTCCAACGGATAAAACGGAGAGAAGTAAAGATTTCTGAGCCTTGGCATACTTCCCTTTTGAAATACCACTGGCCATACAAATTGACGGAAGCTACAGGTTACAAGGCACGGGAACGCACCAGCACCAACAACGAATCCCCGAATGATACTGAGGTTCTTCTTGTCCACCACCAGAAATAGAACGCGAAGAGCTGGCAACCTCCCGAGGATTTCGAGATCGGCCTGATGTAGCTCTCTCACGGCGACTTCTAGATGGGTGAGGTCCGGAAGAAGCGATGGACTCACCCAAGCTGGAAGTGTCGAAAACCAACAGCTGCCTATTGTATTCAATACGCGGAGATGTCGAGGGGCAACCCAGGCATCTAATCCGCCGAGGCTGGGTTGACCATCATAGACCATGATACCTAGTTCTTGAATCTTTTGTAGCTTGTGTAGGCACTCCAACAGCTTGTCGTTCCACTCATCCAATCGAATATGCAGAATCCTCAGTTCAGTGAGCTGGCCCAACTCTTCTATAATATTTACGTTGGAGTTATCAATGCCTAACCATGACAGCTGTTCAAGGCTTGTCAGGTTTCCAATTCCGTTTGGCCCTCTTGTAGAGGGAATGCATAGGAACATCAACTTTCTTAGCTGGACAACACTCGAAGGCAACCTGGAAATTTTGTTGGCACTTACATCCAATGTTTGTAGAAGCTGCAGGTTTCCTATTTCTTTCGGGAGCTGGTAAATATTTGTCTTACGTAGTCCCAAGTACCTCAAGTGATGCAGAATCCCAAGGTACTTAAGGCTACTATTAGCTTGTGAAAGATTGCAGCCACATAAATCCAGAACACGTAAAACTCGCCAGCAGGCAAGAGGCGGCACTAGAGAATCAGCAGCTGGAAAGACAACAACTGACCTTGCATGTTGCAAGCTCCATGTAAGTTGAGCCATCACATGACTTTTCTGGCCATTCTGAAGGGACAACCTCCGAATCGTATTTGACGGAGATGTGCCTCCCATATCACTTAGTACAGTAACAAAGTTTTCTTCACTTGACAAGGAGCGGATAAGATCAAGCACCATATCATGTACACGACAGCTTGACATTATATCATCTGAACAATAATATATTGGTTGGATCATGCTTCTGTTTATAAGCTCATTGAAGTAACTCTCTCCGAGTTCAAATAGGCTCTTCCCTACTTTTTCACATTTGATAAAACCTTCACCTATCCACATCCTTATCAAACGATCCTTCTCAATTTTATAATCTTCAGGAAAAATGCTCAAATATAACAAGCAAGCCCTTAAATGGCATGGTAGCTCATAATAGCTAAATGACAAAATCTTTCTCATATTCTTCACATCTAGATTGTTTTCCAGACCAGTACCAACACAATTGTAGACCTCATACCACTCCATTTTATTTCTTGCTTTGCAAGCTAACAAACTAGCCATTGTAATAATAGCTAAGGGCACACCAGCACATTTCTTCAGTATTTTATCAGATACTTCAGCCAACTCATCGTTAGGACACCTTTCTTCTTCTTCGTTGTTGTCTTTGTCGTCATTACCAAATATTCTTCTAAAAAATAGTTTCCGAGAGTTGTTTGGAGACATGGGTTGCAACATGTAAATAGAGCCAGCTTGTTCAGCAATATTGAGATCACGAGTAGTTGTGATTATTTTGCTTCCAACATTATTACCAGGCAAAGCACGTTTAATCATTTTGAAGTCTGAGAGTTTCCATATGTCATCAATAACAACGAAGTACCTGTACCAGATAATTCAAGAAAGCCATATTACTAGCAAATTAAACTTTATAATAAGTTAGTTTTTTCTCCTATAGAATGTTTAATTAAGCTATGCTAACTAGTGGGCTATTAAAGATTTAGTAAATCAAGATAGTATTGAAAGGAATATCACTAGTAGAAGTAGACCATATGGATCGAGAAGAAAACAAGCGGACGCAAGACAAGACCCCAAAAGGGGCTATAGTTGATGGTAGAAGTCACATGAAGCCCGGAAGTGGCAAATAAAAGGAGCAAAGACAAATATGCTCATCCATATCTATTTTCAAGCCGGCGGTATCCGTGCCGTTGTTGCATGGCCGATAGAGATGCTAGTATCCTTTCCGACTTGTAATAAGAGCCAGTGAGACAGTAGAACCAAAAGGTAGCAAGAAAAAAATCCGTAAATCTGGATGTAATCCCCGATCTACCCAAGTTGTTGCGAGTCGCAAATTACAAGTCACGTACTTTTCGCACAAAATAGACGTGTAAGATGTTTTCAGGGATTGAAAGGACATCCTCCCCCATCACACTATCCCTTCTTACCATGTAATCTAGATTTCATTGCTAACAGCAATGGAGAGTTTTCTTCCTTTGACCCTCGTCATCTAAATTTTTAATCAATTATATAGCCATCTAAATAACTTTAATTAAATATTCAACTAAACAGTTGTAGATCTTGCTGAAACCTACAATTGCCATATGAAGTCTGAAAAAGTTACAATTTTTAAAATAAGACAAAATTATAATTACAAGCGTGCAAAGTATCAGCACTGGTCTCGTAATAAGAGGCATAAGGATAACTAACATGCATACTTAACTAGCATCCATACTTGTGAATAATACTTGGAGACCTATCACTACTGGCTCACATTATGAGTTAGCATGGATAACATGCATATCCATATCGGTTTCAAATTTACTACACATATGAGCTGATAATGAGGAGCCTGTTTCTTCTAGTAATGAAATCTGATTACTAGGTGCTGCAATGTCCATACTTGAAAATACAAACAAACAAAAAGATAGATATAAACAGATGCCAATAAAGTGTACTGAAATGCTTTCATACCTCTTATTCTCGAGGAATTCTCTGAGCTCTCTGGCAACATCGCTGCTCTTGTTACTTTCCTTCCTGACAAGTTGAAAGAACATGCGCTTGAGTAATTCTTCCAGGTCAGGTGTCTGAGATACCGAAACAAAAGCTGCGCACTCAAATTGTGCTCTAAGCTTTTTATACACCACATCAGCAAGAGTTGTCTTTCCCAGGCCTCCAAACCCAACAATGGAAACTATCTTGTCTTGCTGCTTGGACACTTCATCACCTTCCATCAGAATCCGAATTATCTCGTCTCTTGCCTCCTCAATGCCAACGAGCTCAGTCACCTTATCGTACTGATAAAGTATTCGAGGGTCGATTGGGACATGCTTAGCCACATTACTGTTTGATAACTTGTACCGATCATGCCGCTCGGCCACCTCTTCAACACGGCTCTTGATGTCTCTGATTTCAGTAGCAATGCCATGGCGAACCTTGGCCTTTCTGAACAAACCAACACTTCTATCAATGAACTTCTTGATGCCACGCAGCTTGGCCTGCTCATTGCCCTCTCCACGGACCATGAATGTGTCAATATTGTCCTCTATATCGTAGGACAGCTCTCTCAAATCCTTGGCCCAAATCTTGTCCTGAATGTGAAGCTGGTCAGCCGGTGTGTTGGAGACTTCCTCAAGAGCACCCTTCATGCTCTCGAGCTCAGCTTGGAGGAACCTGATCTCTCCCTTCACCCCCTTCTGCAGCTTGTACTCACCGACGAGCAGGTCACCAAGCTTGGCGATGACGCTCGGAAGTGCCCCTGTCACGACCTCCATGGCCGGATCTGCCTCTGGGCTCAAGGAGCGAGATTGTAGTGTGTATGTGTGAGCTATGAGCAGCAGTGGTGTATGGAGATCAATGGAATTGCCCCTGTCACGATCTCCATGGATTTGTCCCTGGGCAAGAGTTAGCAATGAGTAAGGTTGTACAGTATGGGTGTAGGTGTAGCAAGCAGGGGCGCGTGACGATGAATTATAGTGCCGTCGGAGGTCTACAGACGGGCACAAAGAACGGAAGTGAGCGAGGACTCACCGGTTGCCGCCCTCTCCTTGTCGCCGGTGCTTAGGACTCGCTGGTTTGCTGGATCGCTGCCCGCCGCTCGTCGCCGGACCGAGGTTGCTTGATTAATCAAGCTTGCTCGGCCGCAACACAGCTCACCGCTCGCAGCCGCCTTGGAAGAGCACGAAGCAGAGGTCGATGGGATCCAGATGCCCGGGGGGAAGGTGAAGGTAGTAGAAAGAGAGGTAGTAGAAAGAGCATTGGATCCCTGATTCCCTGCCAAGGGCTAAACTATTCGTCCTATATATTCTCCTGCCGCTAAACTATTCGTCTGCTCGAGGGTCGAGGTCATGTTCAAGGGCAGGTTGGCGCGCATCCCTGTAATCCTCTCCAAATGAAATATTCCTCTCGGTTAGCGATTGGGGCACCCGCAATGGCCGGCCGACCGCACTGCCGCTTCCCCGCAGCTCGATAAAAGCAAAAGGTTCAATATTTTTTAATTACATCTCTCTCGCTGCTCTCTCCACATCTCTCTCCACAGCTCCTGGCCGACGAGGCCTCGACGGCGACCCGCGGCGAGCTCCCCACGCCCGGGCTTGTGCGGCCGCGCCACCCACGCGCTCGCGGACGGCGGCGAGCTAGGCCGCCCGCGCCCAACGGCCTCGCCACCCGCGCGCTTGCCGGCAGCGAGCTCCCCTGCCCGCGCCCTTCTCCACCGAGCCGGCGGCCAACGCCAGCCCCTCCGACAGTTGAAGAGGGTGCGTGAGAGGAGGAGGACAAGACGCACATGGTGGGGCCCGCTCGCATGTGGAAAGACGCGTAGCGGCTCTCGCCGGCTTGCGACGTGCGCTTTTCTCTCCGGCTTTCTCTTTCCTACGTGGAGCTCTTATAGAGATAACGGCCCCATGGCTGGTGCCGGTGTTTGGTTCTTTAGTACCTCATAAAATTCATGTCACATCGAATATTCGGATGTTAATTAGAAGGACTAAATATGAGCTAATTATAAAACTAATTACATAGATGGAGGCTAATTCACGAGACGAATCTATTAAACCTAATTAATCCATCATTAGCACATGTTTACTGTAGCATCACATTGTCAAATTATGGACTAATTAGGCTTAATATATTCGTCTCGCAAATTAGTCTCCATCTGTACAATTGGTTTTGTAATTAGTCTATATTTAATACTTCTAATTAGTATCTAAACATTCGATGTGACAAGAATTTTAGGAGTGTCTAAAGAAACAAACACCCCCAATAACGCGCCAATCCTTTGTAGTTACTGACCAGTGTTCACCATCTGTGCTGCCATCTGTAAATGCTCTGACACACTCATCACAAGGTGAGCAACAGAAAAGAGTTGCTTTTCTACAGTGACAGTAAATAGCCTAATCTACTTAGGGCCGTACAACAGTTTAGTTTAGGGACTTGCAACGTCAGACACAGACAGCTAAAAAGACAGGACAGCTCGTAGAGTGAGCCGTCTATTTAACTGTCTACAAATTATTTAATGAATGAAACGGTGATCAAGTGTACACTTGATCTTTGCCGCTATTTTAGTTGCTTGCGTGAGAATAAATGACATATGCCGTTTGAGAGAATGCAAACCTATGTAAAGGACTAATATGTAACATTTTGATTTTAATTCATACCCTTCTAGCCTGCCTAAAAGAACTTTATGTAATTTCTATCTTTATTAGGGTCACAATGTAACATGATGAAGATATTTTTCAAAGAGGCCCTCCTGTTCGGCCCCGTCTCTTCCGTTGACTCTCGTTCTCTCTCCCGTTTCGATCTGGGCGAGGCGGCCAGCAGCTAAACAGCAAGGAACGACATCAAGACTTCGCTTGCCCAGCGCGACGTTCGTTTGCCAGTGCAGCTCCGCTTGGCGGCGTGGCGCGGGGCCAGACGGGCGGCTCGGCACCGGCCAGCGCATGCGGCTGGCTGGTGGCACGGAGCCGGCGACCGGCGGCCACCACGCGCATGTTGAGAGAAGGCACTCCATTACTAATTTTTCGCTGCCAAAAGAAGTATAGCCGCAGCAGATCTTGCGTCGCCGTCGTCAGGTGGAGTCGACGCGCACAACGCGCGACGACCCGTCTGTTGCTTCTCGGAGCACGAGCTCCGGCCGTCGTCTCACGAGACGATGGCTCTCTTCTCCCACTTCATTAATCACTGTCCACGTCAGCTTGATTCCTCTCGATTTACTCTTTTTAAAGCAAGTGTCACATCAATATTTAGCTACTAATTAGGAGTATTAAATATAGACTATTTACAAAATCCATTACATAAGTGGAGGCTAAACGGCGAGACGAATCTATTAAGCCTAATTAGTTCATGATTTGACAATGTGTTGCTACAGTAAACATTTGCTAATGATGGATTAATTAGGCTTAATAGGTTCGTCTCGCTATTCAGCCTCCACTTATGTAATGGGTTTTGTAAATAGCCTACTGTTGGCGCTAGAAATCGGTCCAGCGGCCGACACACGACCCGGGAGAATCTGCTTAACTCCTGTTCGGGTGAATGCCCTGGTGCGGTTCGCGCGGCGTGCCAGCCAATCTGACCTGTTGATTGGCAAGGAAAAACACGTATCAAATTCAGTAACTACGATCGGCTAAGTTTCCGATCGAGAATGCTTATCGGCAGATCGGCCGATTTACTGTAGTAGAGAAATCGGCTACTAGACAGCACGATCCCTGTAGCCTTGTAGTTAGAAAAATATCGAAGTAATAGATACAAGGTATGCCGTAACAGCACTAGAAAAAGATCTAATCGGCAACGGATATATCTAGCAACAGAAGGTAATGAAAGCCGATACTACCGATTCCTAGCGGGATAACTGGTGATAAAAGCTAGAAAAACAGGTAAAAACCTATGAATCTAGTTGATATCGATAACTAGTGAATAAATCTAAACGAAACAACAGCGATACGCCGGAAGTTAAAGCTTAGATATTACTCGATAAGCGGAACTTACAGAATCGGCCGGAGATCAAGGTGATGCAGCCCTGCCAACCCGCACGAACTCGTGAGAAGGAAAAACAATGGCGAAATCGCCTGCTCGAAAGTAGTACGAAGAATAAAGTAACTTGTTGTATTGATTGATTGTTGTATTTACATATTTACAAAGGTAGCTATTTATAGCCCCGTACAAATAATCTTCTTAACCGACTAGGACTCTATCTCTAATTCAAACAGAAAACAAATATCTACAAGCACAATCCGTGCTAAACTAACTACCCTACGCTTCGTGGGCTGAACCCCACCTTATCTTTCCACTTAACCAAGCCCATACAGGCCCATTTTAGTCCTCCCTCCCGATTGGCCGATTTCGTATCAGCAAAGGACTGCCGATTGGGAACCTGAAGCGAAGTAAAAGCCACTTGACCGATTCCACACTGTAGCACCTTTTGACCGATTCCTTTTCTCTTTGACGCCGATTCTTCTGATGACGAAATCCGGCGTCAACACATGCCCCCCAGTTTCGGAGTAAAACATAGTCCTTTACTTCGAAATTCTTTACAACCTCTCCTCCGAAACGGCCGCAGTGAAAATATCCTTCGGTTTCGCGGTTTCCCGGCTGATCATTGCAACTTTTTTGAAACGGGCGCCCACGACGGCCACTACCCCGAAAAACTTGACGCGCCGGCGCGGTGAAAATTCCATTTTTACCCTTCTTTCAGGCACCCTATAAATACCATTTCACCGCAACTCATCTTCAAGCTCATATCTCCTTTCCAGCGCACGCGCCTCCTTCTTTCTTCAATCTTGCCATCAAAGTCTTCCAGTTTCAGCTTCAATCACTTCTCCCCCTTTCCCCTCGATGGCGACTCCTTCCAGCAACTCCCCAGCACGCGACGCCGCAGGAACAATTCCTCCGACGGAGGTGGCGACGGTCGTCACTTCTTCAACAGGCGCAAGGGCTTCATCAGAAATTCCGATGGCGATTCCCTTCACAGCCCCATCATCTGCGCCAACGTCGGCGGCTACGCCGATTACTCAGAACTTCATCCCGGAGGTAAATACCGAATCTTCTCCTTATCGGCAATATTTTTTTTTAGATCTACTCCTTATATCCCTATGCCCTCTTTTCCTTTTTTAGGCGGTTAGAGATAGAATTACCATTCACCTTACGGATAGTCCCGGCCTCGTTTGCCTTGGTCCCATGGGAAACCCAGATCCGGCGGTTCTTATAGATTTGGAAACTGACCGGATACCTTTCAAACGGTCCGATATGAACTTGAATCAATGGGCAAGTACTTTTAGGTCCTGGCCGAATGAAACCCCTGGTTGGAGGGAATGGTACCAACGGGTGGCCGCATCGAGGAGTGTCTCATGGGATGAGCTTAAAATCGGCCAATGCATCAACCTTTCTCTGTCGCAAATGGAGAAAAATGAGCCGCTGGTGATGGCAGCTTCCTATTTTTGGTCTGATGCCCTTAATGCATTTTTATTTGGTCATGGTCCTATGACCCCCACTCTGGCCGATGTGGTCCTTTTGACTGGCTTAGATGTATCCTCCCCTGACGCGCCTTATCAACTTTTGACCGTTCCGTCACATCGGCTGGACACAAGAGGAATCGGCGGCTGGAAGGGCTTTCTTAGTGAGAACCAGAAGACCGGTACTGTTGATAACAGGGAGCACACTGCTTTCCTGTTAATGTGGCTCGAAAAACATTTTTTCTGTGGACGAGCCGCCGGCCCAACAACCAATACCCAACCTTTAGCCGAAGCACTATCCAGAGGAAGCCGCATCCCTCTCGGGAAACATCTTCTAGGTGCTGTGTACCACATGCTCCACCAAATCGGCACAAAGCTTTCCAAAGGAGAACCAATCGGCAACCCAGGTGGGCCTTGGTGGTTTGTCAACTTATGGTTGAACCTCTATATGAGCAGGATCACTCGGCAGCCAGTAGACCGCATGTCATTTCCCAATATTGAATCGGCAGAAGACCCTTCAGAGCGCCGCCGATGTATGTCTTATGGCGAAGCAGCGTCAGCTTTTCCAGGTTTGTGCATACTCTGCCACAAAAGTAGCCGAATACTTTCGGTGCTTTTACAACGGATTTAATGAAGACGCCACTATCTGGTTCCCATACCAACGAGACATCCCAGTCTTCGAGCTGCCCTCCTGCTTCGACTCTACTTCTGGCCGATTTGATGAAGGTCTTTATGAAGAGTTGATCAAACCAGGACTTTTACCGGCCAACTTCTTCTCGGGGAAAAATGCCCCCACATATGAGTTCTACAACCCATCTACTGCTGCTCGGCAATTCGGCATGGGTCAACTGCCGATACGGGTGTATTTCGCTGGCCAAATCAAGTTCAGAGAAGCACTCAAATCTGGCCTGGACTATTGTCGGCTGCGAGACCGAATTCCGGATTCCAGTACGATCAACTTGAATGATTGGCTGTTATATCCATTTGCAACTCAGCCTTTCAAGCTTTGGTGGGCCGAATGGAAGCAATTCTTATTTTGCAATTCATCATCGGCGTACTGCAACCTTCTGGATCCATCCAACATTGACCCCAACGCTGAGGTACTTCTGATTACTGATCGTACTCTTTTCGCCATAATTGATCACTTAATGATTTCATTTCCCCTTTAGGCTGGGAATCAAGTCCCTCCCACGCACAGCCGCAGTGGCCGGCTAATAGAAAGTTATCCGTACACCATTTACCCTCTCATCGGCTATGACGCTCCATCGGTCGATGTAATTTCTGGCCGATCGAAGAGAGTTCAGAAGAAAGTCGTCAAGAAAACCAGTCGCCGAGTTCGGGCTCGTACGGAATCGGTGGACCCTCCTGTACCTGTATCGGCAGAAGCCTCGACTGCACCACCCCCGGCCATACAAAATGATGACACTCAAGCCATTATTCAAGCCGGATCGGCAGCCGCCTCACTGTTGCTGGAAGCTTTACAAGTGAGTTCAAACTTTATCTCTTCCGATTTGTCAATTCGGTAATTACTTTTGTTAACTTGTTGTGCTTCTTAGGGCTCTTCTATGGAAATACCACAGTCAGCAACAACTCGACCGGAGGCCAATACGCCCCTGCCTTCATCCGTTGAGGTACAGTACTTGTCTTATGGGCTTCCTTCGGGTATTTGCATTACACATTTAACCGATCCTTTGACGCAGACCATCGGCACATCAAGCGTTTCTCAACAACCGATTCCTTCCCAGGGAGCCGGTCCGAGCACCGTGCCGATTGTCGTAGAGTCTTCTTCATCGGATGAACCCATGACTCAGGTCACTGACCAAGGTACAACGGCTCTGCAAGCGCAGCACGAGGAAACCCGTTTTAAGATGGTGAGTTTCTTGAACCAGCTTTACCAGCCGATTTATTCTACCCCCCTGCCGATTTACCCCTTTTTCTTTATTTCTTCAGGAACAGGATTCTCCCAACAACAGTCTCTTCTCTTTCGCGGTCGTTCTCTCTGATGATGAGGAGACCTCTTCTCGCCAAGTCGCCTTAAGCTCCGTCCCTGATGACGTCCGGGCTAAGCTTATCAACATCCGATCCCTCCTTCAAGGGGATATCGGCCGATTGGTAGAAGATGCTTCGCCGATTCGGCAGCTTTTTAGTGACGTCAGCGGACGCGTACCAGAGGAAGCGGAAGAGGCGTTGGCACCGGCGGCTTTTATTGAGTCCATGAGGATCCCAGTTTTTAGAGCCCTTCGTCATATGGCCGATCGCGCAAAACTAGCCAAGATTCGTGAAGATGAAAATGCTTTCAAGCACCAGGCTCAAGAAGCGAATCGGCGGATCCATGTCTTGGAAGATTCACGGCCGGCGATTATTAGTGAGATAGATCGCCTCAAACGGCGGAGAGCGGACCTTGCCAAGGAAATGGAACAAGTGACCAAGGCCATCAGCGCCGAAGAGAGCAGACTTCAAGAACTACCTTCGGCTATTGCCGATTTGACCCGGGAGAGGCAGCGTCTTGCTCAGGAAGCTCTGAGGCTCCACCGCACCGCATCGGAAGTCCCTGGATCGGCAGAAGAAGACCAACGGGTTCTGGACTCCGCCGATCAGATCCGGCGTCGGGCCGTCACGGCTATCGATACCCTTTTGGGTAATCTGTAAAGCACTGACCGTTTTGTACGAACATTTACTGCCGCTTTTGACTGACCCTTCGTGATCCCCTTTATTTACTGCTTTCCTTATTACCGATGGGACGTGGCCTCATCAGTTTTCACTGTATTCTCCCATAAATATCGGCCCCGGCGCTTTCTCTCCGATAACACCGATTTGGCTTCCCTCTCATTTCTCCTCTTCCTCTCATCGGCGCCGCTTATTTCGTCATGGCTTCATCGTCGTCCTCCTCCGTTAACCAGGTGACGCTTCATCTTCTCTTTTTCAGATCTTAGGAAGTGAACGTGCTTAACTTGTTTCCTCTCTATTTCAGCCTCAATGCCTTAGCCCCGAGCTTGTGCGCGCGATCGAGTGCCTCCATTCTGAGGATCCTCTGACCCCGGAGGACAACGCTTTGATCATAGCTCATCGGGCGGAGCTTCAAGACCGCGTCACCGTAGATGCTCGAGTGGTTCTGGAGGCCGTGGTGAATGAATATCAACATGCGCGCCGAGCCGTGAGGGGTCGTCGCAGCAGCATTCTTGGTAGTGACATCGCCTCAACGGCCTGCGCGATCCTGAACTTCCTGGAAAGGAACGGCAATCCGCGGCTTCCTGCCGATGGGGCCCGCTCGTTTCCTCGGCACCAGCGGCCTACTAGCGACAGGGTTCGTATGCTACCTCGGCCCGTTGCTTTGGCGGCGGCAGCGGACTCACGCCCTCCCGTGGGCCTTCCCCGTCAAGCTGAAGCAGGGAGTTCGATGGAGGCCATGGAGGAAAGATACATTCGACGCCTGATAGAGCTGGGTAGGGCTGAGAGGGAGCGTAAGAATAAGAATAATTAGTTGTTGTATTTTTTATTCTAAGGGCGACTTAGTGTTTTGTCGGCCATGTAATCGGTCGCCCGTACCGAATGTAATCGGCCCGAATGAATGTCCTCGGCCATTATGAACGTAATCGGCCATTCTGGTCGATTTCACATGAATCTTAAAACCGAGTTGTGTCGGTCATATTTGACTGTGTCTATCCCTTTAGGTCCCGACCCATATACTTGGGTAATATCTTTTTAAGTATCTCCCATTCAGGGCCCTAGTGAATTCTTCCCCCTCAGTTGTTTCCAGGATATACGCATTCCCTGGAGCGCACCTGCCGATTCTATACGGCCCTTCCCAGGTAGGAGACCATTTGCCGAATTTAGGATCTTTCGACCCAATCGGTAGTACCAACTTCCATACCAAATCTCCAGGAGAGAACTGTTTGATCTTGACCTTTTTATCGTACCATCTGGCCACTCTCTTCTTATTCTCTTCGATGCTTATTAGGGCTCTTAGTCGTTGGCCGGCCAAGTCGTCAAGTTTTTCCTTCATCAGAGCCGAGTAGTCATCGGCCGACAACTGGTCCTGCAGTGAAATGCGCCTTGATCCTGCCCTTGACTCCCATGGAAGCACTGCATCGTGACCGTATACCAACTAATAGGGGGATAACTTGGTCGCTCCGTGACAGGCCATTCTGTATGCCCATAGGGCCTCGGTCAAACATAGGTGCCACTTCTTGGGGCATTCTTCAATCTTCCTCTTGATCAACTTGATTATTCCTTTGTTGGAAGATTCTGCCTGACCATTGGCTTGAGCGTAATACGGAGACGAATTCAGCAACTTGATGCCCATATCGGTCGTAAACTCCTCAAATTCTCCCGATGTGAACATTGTTCCTTGATCGGTTGTTATAGTTTGAGGGATACCGAATCGGTAGACGATGTGATCCCTTACGAAATCGGCCATGATAGCCGAGGTCACATTCCTTAGTGGGATTGCCTCCACCCATTTGGTGAAATAATCGGTGGCGACCAGAATAAATTTGTGCCCCTTGCTTGATGGCGGATAAATTTGGCCGATAAGGTCTATTCCCCACCCTCTGAACGGCCACGGTTTGATGATGGGATTCATGGCCGATGCGGGTGCACGCTGGACATCTCCAAACTTTTGACACTCCTGACAACCCTTATAATATTTGAAACAATCTTCCAGGATCGTAGGCCAATAGTACCCATTGTTTCTGATCATCCACTTCATCTTATGTGCTGATTGATGAGCCCCGCATACCCCTTCATGGATTTCTCCCATTAGAGTCTTGGCTTCTTCTGTTCCAAGGCATTTAAGAAGAACACCATCGATCGTTCGGTAGAACAGATCGTCTTCGAGCAGCACGTATTTGGTAGCATGAAAACGCACTCGTCGCTCCACCTTTTTGGAAGGATCTTTTAGGTAATCGGCAATTTCCTTACGCCAATCATCAGCTGCAAGCTCTAAGGCCATGGCGCCCAGAATTGGCCGATACCCAGATGCATGTTGAGCGAGTTTGTTTGCTTCTTCATTGTGGTCTCTTGGGACGTGTTCGATCACTGCCGATCTGAATTCTTTCAACAGTTGTAAGCAATCTTCGTGATGGATTCGCAATACGTCATCTTTGCACTCAGCTCTTCCGGTTAGCTGATCCACAATTAGCATCGAATCTCCGAAGACCTCAACAGAATCGGCCTTGATCTCTCTCAATAATCGTAAGCCTTTTAATACGGCTCTGTATTCTGCTTGATTGTTTGTGGCGGCGGTTTCTATCGGCAGAGAAAAATCATATCTTGCCCCCCGAGGCGATATGAGGACGATGCCGATTCCCGATCCGGCTCCGCATGATGACCCGTCGAAAAACAACTGCCAAGGCGCTGTTTCTACGAAGGCGACCTCTGGCCCACAGTGCTGGGCAACGAAATCGGCCATAACTTGACCCTTGACGGCTTTTGCCGACTCGTATCGTAGGTCAAATTCTGATAAAGCCAAAATCCATTTGCCGATTCTCCCTTTCAATATCGGCAGTGACAGCATGTATTTCACTACATCGTCTTTGCACACGACTATACATTCTGCCGACAGCAGATAGTGTCTGAGTTTGGTGCACGAGAAGTAAAGACACAAACACAAACGCTCTACTGGAGGATATCTTGTTTCGGCATCCAGGAGTCTTCTACTAACGTAATAAATTACCCGTTCTTTGCCTTCAAACTCTTGGACTAGAGCCGACCCGATAGCTTTGTCATCGGCTGATAAATATAGTTTAAACGGCTTACCCGTTTGAGGAGGAACCAGGACTGGGGGTGAGACCAGATATCGCTTGATGTTTTCTAACGCCTTGCGTTGTTCTTCTCCCCATATAAACTCCTGGTCTGGCTTCAACTTCAGAAGTGGCGTGAACGCCTGAATCCGTCCAGATAGATTAGATATAAATCTTCTGATAAAGTTTACCTTGCCGATTAGAGACTGTAGCTCAGTTTTGTTTTGTGGGGCGACGACTTTGTTGATGGCCGCTATGGTCTTCTGATTGACTTCAATGCCTCGTTCGTGCACCATGAATCCTAAGAACTGTCCGGCGGAGACGCCGAAAGCGCATTTGTTGGGATTCATCTTAAGACCATGTTTTTTGGTGCACTCTAGGACCCTTCGCAAATCGGCTAGGTGTTCCTCGTGGCTTTTGGACTTGACCACAACGTCGTCGATGTAGATTTCCACCAGGAGGCCGATGAGTTTGTGAAAAATATAGTTCATGGCCCTCTGATATGTAGCACCAGCATTTTTCAAACCGAAAGTCATCACCACCCACTCGAATAGACCAAGATGTCCTGGACATCTGAAAGCCGTTTTGGGTATATCCTCTTCGGCCATAAGTATTTGATTGTATCCGGCGTTCCCATCCATGAAGCTAATAATTTTGTGCCCTGCGGCGGCGTCGATTAGTACATCGGCCGTGGGCATGGGGTAGCCATCCATCGGTGTGGCCTGATTAAGATTTCTGAAATCGACGCAAACGCGCAACTTCCCGTTTTTCTTATACACCGGTACGATATTAGAAATCCACTCGGCGTAACGACATTGCCGAATAAATTTCGCTTCAATTAACCGAGTTATTTCGGCTTTTATGTCCGGTAAAATTTTAGGATTGCATCGTCGTGCGGGTTGTTGGTACGGCCGATACCCTGGTTTTATGGGTAGCCGATGTTCAACAATAGATCGATCTAATCCGGGCATCTCGTGATACTCCCACGCAAAACAATCCTTGAATTCTCTTAATAAATTTGTCAATTTACACTTGTACTCTGGATCTAAATTTGCACTAATGAAAGTCGGTCTTGGTTTGGTCCCGTCACCTAAATCTACCATCTCTAATGAATCGGCCGACGTGAACCCGTGTCCCAGCTTCCCGTCTTCTCTGGCGAACTGATCCATTTATTGCGCTTCTTCGGAGCCGACTGCTCGGATCGGCTGTAGGCCAAAATCGGTGACCTTCAGGAAATCGGTTTCCCACACCCTACCTGATATGCACCTGACAGTCTCGCAGCTCCACTGTTGTGCGTCGGCTGCTGCGATGCTGTACGCGGAGTCGGCTTTGACCACTTCGATGTTATCGCCGATCCATTGTACAAGGCATTGATGCATAGTTGATGGGATGCAGCAGTTTGCGTGTATCCAGTCTCGGCCAAGAAGCATATTATAGGACCCTTTGCCATTAATGACGAAAAATGTGGTAGGAAGGGTCTTACTGCCGATGGTGAGGTCGACGCAGAGGGCACCGCGAGCGTTTGACACCTTGCCTTCGAAGTCCTTGAGCATCATGTCCGTCCTGGTCAGGTCGTCGTCGCTTTTTCCCAGCTTTCGGAGTACGGCATATGGCATGATGTTGACGGCAGCTCCACCGTCGACCATCAACTTAGTGAGGGGACGACCGTCAACATGCCCTTTAAGGAACAACGCCTTCATATGCTGTCGTTCGTCATCCTCGGGCTTTTCAAACGTGGCCATCATCGGTTCTAAAGCCAACCTTGCTGTTTGTTCCTCTATCGCCGACACCTCCTGTTGATCGGGGGTCATGAACTCCATCGGCAATATGAAAACCATACCGATTTCAGCTGCCGATTCGTCGCCCGCCGACTCGTCGTTACCTTTGTCGTTTCTTTTGGGGCGCCACACCCGAGGCCTTTCTTGCTTTTCGTCCATCATGCCCTCTTCTTCTTGCTGTTCCCATTGGCGGAGGCGTTGAATTCTCCGTTTTTGTGATTTGGTTAAGCCGTCGGGGCACCATCTGGGGTTTATTGGCCTCCCTTCTTTCCCGGCGCGTTCCCATTCTGGTTCGCGTCCGTTACCCGCGCATCGGCCATGTCTTCGAGCCGGCTGTGAACGCTGGCTTTGCTACTTGATTGATCGCGGTGATCAGTCCTGCCCCCCTGCCTATTATGGCCTCTTCCTTCTGACCGATCATATCGGTCGCTTCTGCCCCCCAGCCGATCACGCATGGAAGGGCGTTGTTCATCTGAAATTCGCCGATTCCTGCTGATCGGTTCTGGCCTTCCGTCTCTAGAGCGAGACCTTGCGAACGGCCGATTGTTTCGATAGGGGCCGTTGCACTCTGGGCACGTATCAGCGGATGGAAGTCTGAGGTTATTCTCCCAACAGTGGATGAAGAATGGGCATCTCCAATGTTCCTCGTGCCGACGTATTGCTTCCTCTCGTGACCTTGATCGTTCATGTTGGCGCTGGTATTTTTGGAGCAGGAATTGGGAGGTAATGCGTGGTCCTTCTGGCTCACCGTCATCGGCCTCCATCCGTCGCTTCCCCTTGATGTCTTCAGATGTGACTTGATTCCTGGGATCGACAGCGCCACTCTTTTTTGCCGATTCGGATGTCAGCACTTTCGTTTGGAGGGGATTCTTACCCGTATCCGCCATGTTGGTAGGAAACGGATGCTGATCAATCTTCATTGGTTTGGCCGGTTTTGCCGGCACTTCAAACTTGAGCCTGCCCTGTTCAATGGCCGACTGTATTTGTTGTCTGAAGATTTTGCATTCATTGGTATCATGCGACGTGGCATTGTGCCATTTGCAATACTTCATCTTCTTCAACTATTCGGCAGAGGGGATCGTGTGGTAGGGCGAGAGTTTAATCTGCCCTTCCTGAAGTAGAAGATCGAAGATCTTGTCAGCCTTAGTTGTGTCAAAGCCAAATGCTTCTGGCTCCTTTTTGCCGAATGGGCATGATATTGGCTTCTTTCCCTTAATCCACTCTGCAAGCCCGATTTCGGCGTCTCCCTCATCCTCTACTTCTTCCAGGAATGCTACCTTCTTTTGGAAATTCCTTCTTGGGTCAAATGGACGCACTTCTTGTCCGGACAATCGGTGGACAATCTGGCTTAGGCTCTCGAACTCTTGCGAAGCATATTTCTCCTTGATGTGTGGCAGTAGGCCTTGGAAGGCTATATCGGCCAACTGTGCATCAGTTAGAGCCAAGGAGTAGCATTTGTTCCTGATTTCCCGAAACCTCTGTATGTATGAGGGTATCGGCTCATCACTCCGTTGCCGGATGCTAGTCAGATCAGACAGCTTCATTTCGTGGACTCCAGCATAGAAGTACTTGTGAAATTGCTTTTCTAGATCGGCCCATGTGATAATCGAGTTTGGAGGTAGAGTGGTGAACCATTGGAAGGCCGATCCAGACAAAGATGACGAGAACAACCGTACCCGCAGGGCATCTTGCGTAGCTGCTTCGCCGCATTGGATGATGAATCTATTCACATGTTCTACGGTAGAAGTATCATCCATTCCGGAAAATTTAGTGAAATCCGGAACTTTGTACCGATGGGGAAACGGCAACAAATCATATGTAGACGGGTATGGTGTCCTGTAGGTATAAGTTTGAACCTTCGGCTTCAAGCCGAATTGCTCTTGCATCACTTCCGCGATTTGCGCCGCCCAATCTGGTTGTCGCTGGGGAATAACTGGCGGCGGAATCGGCACATGTTGATAGATCGGAGGTTGTATGAAAGAGGATTGGTGAAACGGTGGCATCTGAGTATAAGCCGGCGGTGTAGTAAAGGACGGCTGTTTGTAGGCACCACTCGTTTCATCATATAGCATGAGCTCTGACGTCTTGTTGACCTCCGGAGTGATGGGCTGGTATGGTGGTATGATCGGCCGAGTGGCCGTTTGGGAAGGTATCTGGAACGGGGAATTTCCTTGGCTGACCGATTGATTCAAACCGGTCGAGTTTAAAGGTGCCCTCCAGGGTAGAGGAATGACTGGAGGGAGTGGTGCAGTGGACGGCTGGATGGAGCCGTATCCCAAAGGAGTTGATGACGTAGAGGCACCAGATCCTTCAACAGAGGATTGGATCGGTTGTGAAGTCGGATAAACCTGATTTGGTGGAATCGGCTGAAAATACGTGGGCCCCTTGTACCCCTGTGGTATGCCTCCGGCGAAGGAGTTGACAACAGCATTATGCACCATGTTTGAAAGTACCGGGGACTGGGTGATGAAGGCGTGGTGAAGAGATTGCTGAATCATATCGGACATTTTGTCCGAATCTTCTGAGATCGTGATCTGGCGGGGAGTAGGAAAAGGAGACTTTTTAATAGTTTCCCCGCTCCTGGAACGACTGAAGGATTTCAAGCAAGTTTTCCGGACTTGCTCCAAATACTGATTCAGATCCTCTTTTTGGTCGTCCTTCAGATCTGCTTCCGTTACTTCGATGACGTTATCTTCGGAGACTTCAGCAGCTTTCGACATGACAGCGTTTGTAATGGTCCCACTGGGCGTGCCAAAAGTGTGTTGGCGCTAGAAATCGGTCCAGCGGCCGACACACGACCCGGGAGAATCTGCTTAACTCCTGTTCGGGTGAATGCCCTGGTGCGGTTCGCGCGGCGTGCCAGCCAATCTGACCTGTTGATTGGCAAGGAAAAACACGTATCAAATTCAGTAACTACGATCGGCTAAGTTTCCGATCGAGAATGCTTATCGGCAGATCGGCCGATTTACTGTAGTAGAGAAATCGGCTACTAGACAGCACGATCCCTGTAGCCTTGTAGTTAGAAAAATATCGAAGTAATAGATACAAGGTATGCCGTAACAGCACTAGAAAAAGATCTAATCGGCAACGGATATATCTAGCAACAGAAGGTAATGAAAGCCGATACTACCGATTCCTAGCGGGATAACTGGTGATAAAAGCTAGAAAAACAGGTAAAAACCTATGAATCTAGTTGATATCGATAACTAGTGAATAAATCTAAACGAAACAACAGCGATACGCCGGAAGTTAAAGCTTAGATATTACTCGATAAGCGGAACTTACAGAATCGGCCGGAGATCAAGGTGATGCAGCCCTGCCAACCCGCACGAACTCGTGAGAAGGAAAAACAATGGCGAAATCGCCTGCTCGAAAGTAGTACGAAGAATAAAGTAACTTGTTGTATTGATTGATTGTTGTGTTTACATATTTACAAAGGTAGCTATTTATAGCCCCGTACAAATAATCTTCTTAACCGACTAGGACTCTATCTCTAATTCAAACAGAAAACAAATATCTACAAGCACAATCCGTGCTAAACTAACTACCCTACGCTTCGTGGGCTGAACCCCACCTTATCTTTCCACTTAACCAAGCCCATACAGGCCCATTTTAGTCCTCCCTCCCGATTGGCCGATTTCGTATCAGCAAAGGACTGCCGATTGGGAACCTGAAGCGAAGTAAAAGCCACTTGACCGATTCCACACTGTAGCACCTTTTGACCGATTCCTTTTCTCTTTGACGCCGATTCTTCTGATGACGAAATCCGGCGTCAACACCTACATTTAATACTCCTAATTAGTATCTAAACATTGATGTGACACTTGCTTAAAAATAAGCAAAGGGAACCAAACGCCCAAGCTACAAAGACGGCACCCGTATGTGGGTTGTAGGTGCCCTTAGGGCATGTACAACCCATAGATAAGTATTTGTCTCTAAACGTCTCGAATCTATCATACAGGTAGGTATAAAGACAGGTCATATAAGGGTACGTTCAACCCATAGACAGAGGGTCGTCTGTGACAGTCTCGAATACAAGAGTCATCTGCAAGCTGTTTAATACGTCCAAACCAGAACTGCACGTACACGGGATCCGCGTGTCGTCGAGTTAGGAAGGCGATATGTACAACACTGCTAGAGCTGGTGTTTCGGTCTCGGGCCACGAGCCTTCCCCGTCGTCTCACGAGACGACGACGCTTCCGTCTCCAGGCACTGGTGGGGGGTTTCTTGCAAAAAATACATCACGCAGATGGAGCGAAGAGACGCATTGTACGTGCCCTTAGGGAGAGTGAGGGTAACGGACAAGAAAATAATGAGGGTAGGAGGTCTAGGGTCCAGTTTAGTCACCATAAGCAACCACTTGGTGGCTTATTTGCTTATTCTTAGGGGCTAAAGTTTAGTCAAATAAGCAGGGGTGTTTTGAGGTTTAGAGCTAAAAATGGACTAAAGTTTCGTCCCTAACAATAAGCAAGGGATATCCAAACACCCCCTTAGTGTTTGGTTCTAGGAACCTATCCTGTTTGGATGCAGGGACTAAAGGCCATTAAAGCAGATGAACAAAGATTAAAATACTCCTAATCAATGCATAAAATCTGCATCCCACGCTGCAATAATGAGGGGTAAAGGTATCCTCCTGGACCTTTAGTCCCCTTTGGTCATCCCAGGGACTAAATGACTAATTCCTTTAGTCCTCCATTTAGTCCCTCTATTTGGAAGTTTAGGGAAGTCCCTGAAACCAAACAGCACCTTAATATAGTGCGAAAACTGTGGCGGAAGTGCTTGGTACCAACCCAATTAATGTTTTGTTTAGGAGAAAGTTTAGTTGGGATAAGTTAATTGAGTAGTATAAACTTAGTCGTGAGAATAGCAAGTATTAATTTGAATGAGGACGCGAATATATTTAGGTGAAATCTACATAACAATGGAGTTTTCATGGTGAACTCCAGTCAATAAGGGAGTCAAAGTTACGCAAGAAATTTAACATATAAAGGTTCCTTTCAAAATAAAAATATTTATGTGGTATTTGAAAAGGAGAGTGATACTTACGAAAGA
This sequence comes from Setaria italica, assembly GCF_000263155.2. NCBI lineage: Eukaryota > Viridiplantae > Streptophyta > Magnoliopsida > Poales > Poaceae > Setaria > Setaria italica. The sequence continues at coordinate 34,087,036 of NC_028457.1, read as the reverse complement.
CAATCTAGCTTGGAGGAATTAGGAGAAATTGGGATGGGAGCAAGGCTTGCTATCTGAAACTTTGCAACACTTTTTTAATGTTATTATGCAAAAAAAATTTGTTTACGGTACACATTGTGTTAGGAGTCTGACCACTACAAAGCACAGAATATATGTTTAATAATTGGCATAAATAAGGGGGTCGAGAGCATAATATTTTTGTTATTAATAGGTGCTGCATCTATTGTTGGCAATATGGCTCATAAGCAACGATAGTGTTTAATAATAGTACATAAAAATTTCAGGTGACACATTGGCTTCAATTCTCGGTATTGTTGGAGCACACTAACCATCGAAAAGGAGCCGCTCGTCAAGGCTTGCCAGTTTTTAGAGTGTAGAGCTATGAATTTTTTTATCCATGGATGGTCTTTCACTCAGCATGTTAGAGAGAGACAGCTGGAGACCTGGATTAGAGCAGTCTCTCTCTCTAGGAGGAGTGCTTATTAACAGCTTAAGCCTGGCTGGATGGACGGAGCAGGCACTGTCTTGGATAGACGTGCCAACGATACTAAGGGGGCGTTTGGTTCCTTTGCTTATTTTTAAGCAAGTGTCACATCAATGTTTAGATACTAATTAGGAGTATTAAACGTAGGCTATTTACAAAACCCATTACATAAGTGGAGGTTAAACAGCGAGACGAACCTATTAAGCCTAATTAATCCATCATTAGCAAATGTTTACTGTAGCAATACATTGTCAAATCATGGACTAATTAGGCTTAATAGATTCGTCTCGTCGTTTAGCCTCCACTTATGTAATGGATTTTGTAAATAATCTACGTTTAATACTCCTAATTAGTATCTAAACATTGATGTGACACTTGCTAACCATAAGGCAGTCGAGATTCCGCTCCATCTGCCACGATCACACGTTATATTATTTCTATAATATGAATATTTATAGTCCTCCGGTGACGACCTTTTCGTGCTCAAGGAGCCATCGATCAAATTACTCCCTCTGTCCTTTTTAAGTGTGGCTCGGAACCGTGTTTCCCTCACAGTCACGCTTTCCAAGCGACACTTAAAATGGGACGGAGGGAGTACACTCTAGCGTAGCATGTGCCGTATCAGCCTTGTCTAGGCATCTCGCTGATATTTTTAAAAATAAATAAATGGGTTCTCTATCTTGAAAGTTGTAATAAAAATAAAAGGAGGTCATCCATGTATGGAAGGGTGTTGCTCACTCAAAGCCTAGATGTGTGATCCTTTCTCGGCCCACGAATGCTGCTTATCTTGCTTAGTTTTTTTTTTCTTCTCAATCTGCGTTCGTCGAAAAGTCAAAAGCCAAAGGTGGCAAATCCATAGGTGTTTTAAATCAAAGCTATTTTTCCTCAGTATAAAACTACAAAACTAATAGCAACTTTCTCTTACTTTCACGAGCTGTGGAGGTATGCAATTTTAAAAAAAATTACCCACCTACCACTTATTATAAGATACCGGTTCGCTCCTTTACCTGTCCTTAGCCTTAGCATCTTCCGAGAAAAGGAGAGGATGCAGCACAGTGCCGCCCTCCACGCCAGCCGCGGGCGAGGGCTCCCTCTCCCTTCTCCGCGAGCTCTGGCTCCCTCCCTTTCAAATAAATTTCTAATAGTGTCAGTGTCGGAGCTCGCAGTAATCTTCTGAGACGTAACCACCCGAAATTCAGTGATGTGCTTCAATGAACGAGGACTAAGGGGGTGTTTGGATATCCCATGCTAAAGTTTAGCACATGTCACATCGGAAGTTTGGATGCTAATTAGGAGTATTAAATATAGGCTAATTATAAAACTAATTGCACAGATGGAGTCTAATTCACGAGATGAATCTATTAAACCTAATTAGTCCATGATTTGACAATGTAGTGCTACAGTAACCATTTGCTAATGATGGATTAATTAGGCTCAATAGATTCATCTCGCGAAATAGTATAGGGGTTCTGCAATTAGTTTTATAATTAGCTCATGTTTAGTCCTTCTAATTAGCATCCGAACATCCGATGTGACACTGCTAAAGTTTAGCACCTAGTATCCAAACACCTCTTAAAAGAATTGTGATGACTGATGTCTCCCATCTCGATTCACATATATGAGCGCAAGAGACCACTGACATAGCGCCAGTGGCGCGCATGCAGCGCCGCAGTGTGCTAGCTGTTTTAGGCCATGTTTACTTACCTCCCAACTCCCAACTTTGACACTATGCAAAAAGAAGATTCCCCATCACATCAAACTTGCGGTACATGCATGGAGTACTAAATGTAGACGAAATTAAAAACTAATTGCACAGTTTTGTTGTACTTTGCGAGACGAATCTTTTGAGCCTAATTAGTCAATATTTTGACAATAATTCACAAATACAAACGAAACGCTACAGTGTGCTACAGTGCTGTAACAGGAATTTTGCATCTCCCAAATTGGCCATCTAAACAAGGCCTTAGCTAATTTTAATGTCACAAGCTAGGAAAATACTTTTTGCATGTGGGAGTGGCAGCGCGGTGCCTAGAAAGACAACAGCACAAGTTGACACCAACTCCTTCGTGCTTTGGGCCATTGTCACCTCGCATTATGACCAGCCTTGGTTATCACTTATCACGTGCACTCACAAGCCCACCCACCTCTTCGTTCAAGGTTCTGTTTGAGAATTGTAAATAAAAAAAGCCTACTTTTACCTGGTTGGATCAGCGAGTAAAATTTAGCTCGCTATGGATCCAAATAGAACCTACTTTAGCTAGCTAAAGATTTCTTTACTTGTTAAACCTAGCTAAATTACTAAAGACCAAATTGCCCCTCCACCTTCCTCGGGAAAAGTTTCTAAAATGGGAGAAAAGGATAAAATAGACAAATACCTCTTTAACTAGGTTGTCGATCCAAACACCCCTCGCTAAACTTAGAGCATGTTTGGTTTACCCTTGCTTATTTAAGGACTAAAACTTTCTTATTTGGGGGAACTAAAGTTTAGCCCTCCTGTCTAGTTTTAGGGGCTAAACAACATTTAATGTCCTATACAATGACCACATTGCCCACCCCTCGCCATCCTCTCCGGGAGCTGCCCGTCCGCCGCCGCCAACGCGTGAGAGAGGAAGGAGAGGGCCGTGGGGAGGAAAGGGAATAGAGGAGAAGGGAGGAGGAGAGGATGCCATCCGTGGAAGGGGAGCCGGAGCCACTGCCACTTGAGGAACCGCCGCCCGAAGTCGGCGCCGCGCCGCTCGCCACCGTCGCGCTGCCGTGAGCCGCTTACCTCTCCTTGCTCTTTTCTCCTCGGTAGATCTAGTAGCATAGTCAGTAGGCTGCCGCCATTACTGCCTTGCCGCCGGCCGCCGCGGACCTGGGTCGCCGGTGTCCCACGCGTCACCGCAGCCGTGTCGCGACCGGGGCAAGCCCCATGCCTATGCGCCCGCGCAACGCCACGACCAAAGGCCCTGCCTTGGCCGGTTAGTGGCCGCGCCGCGCCTTCGCCCGCGCACACGCGCGTGCCACTCGCTGCTAGCCCGTGCGTGTGCCGCCGCCGCCGCACATGCGCGCCATGCCGCACCACACCGAAGGGGATGGCGAGAGGATGCGAGAGGGGGGAACCAGGAAGGGGGCGGTGGCGGCGACCGGAGGCAAATGATGGGGACTGGTGGGTGCGGTCATGCGGAGGGGTAGGGGAGAGGGAAACTGACAAGCAATTAATGAGGGCAGAGGGTGTCCAGGGTGTACTTTAGCCCCCATAAGCAACCTCTTGGTGACTTATTTGCTTACCCTTAGAGGCTAAAGTTTAGTCCAAATAAGTAGGGGTGTTTGGAGGTTTAGAGGCTAAAATGGACTAAAGTTTAGTCCCTAAAGTTTAGCAAGGGGTATTCCCTTAGCTAAAAGAAATTTTTTAAAGTTTAGCTAGCTAAATTTAGCCGGATGATTACTTGTTTTGCGGTGGTGGGGAGAAACGAGACGCAGAATCCTGGTCTTCGTGGAGAAGGTAGCTTTGATATCATTGTTGTTGGCCTCACTGGCATAGTGGCACACAAACAAGAGGTAGACGATCATCAGCTTCTTAATTGGCAGGTCACTCAACTCAAGACAATTTTTAGAGTCATTTGTTTATATTTATGTTTTGTTCATGGAGCTATCATATAGGCATCAGCTAGAACTTTTCTCCATTGATGAGCAACAATTGACAGCCACATAATTAATTTGTAACGGAATTGTTCCATACGACGCACTATCACCTCTCTATAAAAATAACAAAGTTCTTGGGTAGCTGGTGCTCTCGTAGTCTTGTACTATTGTCCTCAATTTGCATAAACTGTGGTACTGATTGAAACAACAAAATGTGGCCTTGCACTACGTACTCTCATAGCGCATTTGATTGATCCCCGAGTCCAAACCATCTGCCACGATCACATATTATATTATTTTTATAATATGAATATTTATAGTCCTCCGTTGACGACCTTTCCGTTATCGATCAAACTAATTAGGCCTCTGGCATGGCATGTGCCGTAGCCTTAGTCTTGTCTGGGCATCTCGCTGATATTTTTTTTAAAAATAAATGGTTTCTCTATCTTGGAAGTTGTAATAAAAATAACAAGAGGTCATCCGTGCATGGAAGGGGCCAGTATGCATGCATGTCACACTCAAGGCCCAGATGAGATCCTTCCTCGGCCCATGAATGCTGCTTATCTAGCTCACGGTCTTCTTGCCTGCTTTTGCTTATCCAATCAAACGGGTGGCAAATCTATAGGTGTTTTGGGCCAAAGCTACTTTTCCTCACTTGTTGCATATTCATAGAAGTTAGATGCCTAGCATGATCTACCATGCTATTTTGAAAGACCTAAAGTACTAGCATACTAATAGCAATGCCTAATACGTAATCAAAGCAAATGGGTGTGAACATGAGCAATCTTCCTCCTCGTTGTCGTCCTCGAACAGCTGCGGCTCCAAGTTGAGCTCCGATCCTTCGGCAGCTCCTATTTATGTAATTATCATAATTATCAGGGTCTATTTGCAAATAAGAACCAAAAGAAATCCATAGAACACCCAAATAAGAGCAAGGACTAGTTTATTGAGCAGCATAGCTTACTGACTTGATTGCAATCACCTTAAACTATTTTGACCATTTATCATAAATAACTAACTTTTAAAAACTGCTGATGATTACATTCCACACTGATAAACAAACATTCCTTGTACAGAGGCCTGTCTCCTGAATTGCCTATTTCACCTGCAGTGGGTTTGTAATGACAAAATAAAAGGTCAGCTTTAGCAGGCTAGGAATACATAAGGATCAAAAGTTGAATATTTATAGTCCTCCGTTGACGACCTTTCCGCGCTCCAAGAGCCATCGATCAAACTAATTAGGCCTCTGGCATGGCAAAAATTGGATGGGGACGGCCCCCACAGTCCTTCCCGTGAGGACCTCCTCACGATTTCTGCCACGTGGAGAACTCCTCGGATCGACGACACTCGTGCGCCATGCAGGTTCCACAACAGGCAGGCTCGGTCGCTCGCTCGGCTCTCGTCTCCAAACTCTCTCTGCTCGCTCGCTCACTTGGCTCTTGTCTCCACTCGTCCGCCGCCACCGTCCATGGAAAAAAAATTCCGTCCTCCATCGTCCACGCTGCCATTCCCACCGCGCACCTCTGCCACCCACTGTCCAGGTCGCATCGCCCCCGCACTTAGGGCGGCCGCTATCACAGGCGCACCCACAGGCCTTCTCTACCCTGTCGGTTGCCGCCTGAGCCAGTTACCATGGTGGGTCCCACGGAGAGGGACCAGTTCACGGATGAGGAGGAAGATGACTTCCTGGATGAGGAGCTGGACGAGCAAGGCCTTGGAAGCGAAGACGAGGAAGGAGTAGTAGGAGTAGGGGGTAAGAGGAAGCTACTGGGGAAGAGCTTGGACGGGTTCGGCAAGCGTGGGGTGTGCTACCTCAGCCGCGTCCCGCCGTACATGAACCCGTCGCACATCCAGATGCTCTCCAAGTACGGCGACGAACTTAGGATTTACCTCGTGTCCGAAGGTAATCAATACGCGGAATCGACGCTCGCGTGTGGGATTGCTGCTAATTTTGGTGGGATAGCTGCAGAGTGTAGTGCCAATTTCAGAAGCTTAATGTGCCCAGTAGATAAAAAATGCTGTTCATAGTCAGTATGGATGTTTCCATTGACTGATGCGTCCAATTCCTCAAAAGAAACTGGTTGGGGAGACAGACGCCAAAACTAAATCGAAGCTTTCGAAAGACATTTAGCCGGAGTAAGTTTCATCCCTCATGGAAATTTGCCTCGAAATTTCGGTGGCTCATCATGAGTTCATGACTGCTTTCTATCTCTCGGCGTGGGTTCGTCGGTGCATGCCGAACTGAATGGAGTAGCGCAAGTGCATCATAGAGTTTCATCATAATCTACTTTGATTTTTTGTAGCAAGTCGTGTGTTATTTTTTGTAAGTAGAGGAACTTCCAGAAACCTCTTGTACTGCTAATATGTCCTGGAAGGTTTTCTGGGACCCAGCAATGAATGAGAAGGATTGCTGATTGCCAGCGCTTTTTGACCGGAAATCTCAGTTGTCAAACTGAAACTCGTGCTCTCTTTAGTTGAAACAACATATATGATGGTCGCCATTGGTATTTTCTCTGTATCTAGCACTGCAGGGGCGATGCGAACTGGACGGCGGGTGGCAGAGGTGCGCGGTGGAAACGGCGGCGTGGACGACGGCAGCCGGCGACGGAGGACGGAATTTTTTTTCGCGGACGGTGGCGGCGGACGAGTGGAGACGAGAGCCGAGAAAGCGAGCCTGGAGAGAGTTTGGAGACGAGAGCCGAGCGAGCCAGCGAGCCTGCGCGTTGCGGAACAAGCGCGGCACGAGCGTCGTCGATCCGTGGAGTTCTCCACACGGCAGAAATCGTGAGGAGGTGCTCACGCGGAGGATTGTGGGGGCCGTCCCCACTCAATTTTTTACCATGTGCCGTAGCCTTAGGTCTTGTTTAGTTGCCAAAGTTTGGAGGTGCCAAATTACTGTTACAGCACTGTAGCACACTGTAGCGTTTCGTTTGTATTTGTGAATTATTGTCCAAACATTGACTAATTAGGCTCAAAAAATTTGTCTCGCAAAGTACAACAAAACTATGAAATTAGTTTTTAATTTCGTCTACATTTAGTACTCCATGCATGTACCGCAAGTTTGATGTGATGGCGAATCTTCTTTTTACATAGTGCCAAAGTTGGGAGTGGGGGGTGAACTAAACAAGGGCTTAGTCTTGTTTGGGCATCTCGCTGATATTTTTTATAAAAAATAAATAAATGGTTTCTCTATCTTGGAAATCATAATAAAAATAACAAGAGGTCGTCCATGCATGGAAGGGGCCAGCATGCATGCATGTCACGCTCAAAGCCCAGATGTGATCCTTCCTCGGCCCATGAATGCTGCTTATCTAGCTCACGGTCTCTTTGGTTTGGTTGGGTTCCTAATCTGTTTTTGATTGTCCAAAAGTCAAAAACCAATTAAATGGGTGGCAAACCTATAGGTATTTTGGGTCAAAGCTACTTTTCCTAAATTGTTGCATATTTATAGAAGTTAGATGCCGAGCATGATCTACCATGCTATTTCGAAAGAAATAAAGCACTAGCATACTAGTAGCAATGCCTAATACGTATTCAAAGCGGATGGATGTGAACTTGAGCAGTCTTCCTCTTCGTTGTCGTCCTCGAACAGCTTCGGCTCTGAGTTGAGCTCCGATCCTTCGGCAGCTCCTATTTATGTAATTATCATAATTATTGGGGTCTATTTGCAAATAAGAACCAAAAGAAATCCATAGAACACCCAAATAAGAGCAAGGACTAGTTTACTGAGCGGCATAGCTTACTGACTTGATTGCAATCACCTTAAACTATTTTGACCATTTATCATAAATAACTAACTTTTAAAAACTGCTGATGGTTACATTCCACACTGATAAACAAACATTCCTTGTACAGAAGCCTGTCTCCTGAATTGCCTATTTCACCTGCAGTGGGTTTATAGTGACAAAATAAAAGGTCAGCTTTAGCAGGCTAGGAATACATAAGGATCAAAAGTTGAAAACAGTCCTTAAGTAAATGTAGTGATTTGAAATTGCAAGCACCACTGCCATTTGTTAGCAGAGAAGAAAAGGACCTTAAACAAATAAATACTATGCATATTTATTCACCGACTAATTCACAAGATGATGAAGGTGAAAATCACGACAGTATAGCTTCTTTTGCTTAGAACTTCAAAGCTCCTATAAATCTGAACAACCAACTTCCTACCAGGCATTGGAACGAACAAGCACCAACAGCGAATGTCCTTGGTCTTGAATGGAAACACAGTAGTCCCTTCCAATTGGTTTTTCTTTTCACTCCAATACATGAGTATTGGGATGATTTGGCTTTATCCAAACAAGGGAATTTTGAATTTTCTATGGCCCACCTTCAAATAAAGATAACGGGGAGCTAGCAACCTCCCGAAGGTATCCAGATTATTCAAATGAAAGAGAGATCCATAAGTTTGGGATGAGTCCAAAATAGCAGATTAGAGAACCAGTAGTCATGCAGTTTCAGTCTACAATGATATTGAAGGGCGAAACAAACATCAGTGCAGAGAACCAGCAGTGATGTAGTTTCATCCATTATAGTAAGTATCAAGTCAGCTTTTAATTAGCACAAGTTGCAATAAGTTTTTTTAGAGTTGTAGGGGTATACCCCCAGTCCGCTTGCATTGCAAAAGGGAAAACAAGGATTCTGGTTCAGTTTACAACATGGAAGTGCCTGTCACTCTTCACAAAAGCTTGGCACTCAGGCCAGCCTAAGTTCTTAACTCAATTAGCATTAATAGGCTGACATCACACACATTACATTCCGGCTAATTCTAGATAGACAGCACATCGGCCATAGCTAGCATTACTTGATTTCTCAGGTCAGGTCAGTTCAAGTGCAACCATCCAACACCGGCCACATCCTCAGTTTCTCACTGAGATGAACCTCCAGGCTTTCCATCAGCGCCCAGTCAGAGAGGGCCTCTCTGGTCTTGATGCTGCTGCTTCCAGGAGGGTGATCGACAACTTGTACAGGTGCAGATGGCGAAATGGACATAGTTGCTCCCAATTCTTGAGCATTGTGAGCATGGGCGAAATGGTACAAGTTGCAATAGGTTCACCTGATATGGCTAGTTGATTGGATATGATTACAATGGCAGATTGGCAGAGTCCTACTCGCCCTCCCTAGGAGGTTCTGAGTTCAGATCTGCCTTTCTGCTTGCCAAATCCCTGACGCCTAAGACTCTTATATAATGAGCCGGCTAATACAAAATTTTAATAGACTAGGATTCTATCTATAAGTTGTAACAAACTCAAAGTCTATCTCTAAGCTGAGGCTAACTAACTGACGGCACTAGAAGAGGCCAGCCCTTTAGGCCTGCGGTGGAACTTCTTGCCAAAGAAGCTGTCCACAACACTTCCGCCCCTGGCAGAAAAGCTCACCCTCGAGCTTGAAATCAGCGTAGCTTTCCTTGAACTTGTCCAACGGCTCCCATGTAGCATTAGCAGCACCACAGCCAGCCCATTGCACTAGAAGATGCCAGGAATTGGCTGTAGGCTTAGCACGCATCACCTTATCCGGAGTAGGAACAGCACAACCATGAACAACCGGTGGCAGAGCAATAATCTGATCAGGAGCAATAATCTGATCAGGAACAGGTCCCTGATGTTTCTTCAGGAAGGCAACATGAAAAACGTCATGAATCCGAGCCTTTAGTGGCAAGCAAAGATGATATGCCACTTGCCCAATTCGTTCAACCACCTGAAATGGACCATAGAAGCAAGGAGGAAGCTTTGCATTGGTCTTGTCACTAATACCCGCGGCTGAATGGTGATCCAGGCGCAACCAGGCCCAATCGCCTACTTCAAACTCCAGCGCCCTGTGAGCTTTATCATGTGTGGCCTTCATATAATCCTGGGCCTACAGAAGACGTTGCAGAAGATGTTCCCGTATCTCTGCCAAAAAATCATCATGCTGCACGAGCTATCGGTCCAATACTACCACACGTGCTAAACCCGGCTGGTAGGACAACAGTGATGGCGGATCATGGACAAACACCACCCGGAAAGGAGTACATTGCAGGTTGGACTGATAGGAGGTGTTGTAGCAGTACTCAGCCCAAGGCAACCAACACAGCTAGCTGTGAGGACGATCCCCTGCCAAGCAGCGAAGATAAATCCCTAGAACACGGTTGGTGACTTCAGATTGTCCATCTGTCTGCGGCCTGAAAGCGGAGCTGAGGCGCAATTTGATGCCGGCAAGGGTGAAGAGCTCCTTCCACAATGTACTAGTGAAAACAGGATCACGGTCACTAACAATGGAGCATGGCAGACTGTGGAGGCGAACTATGTCATCAAAAAATGCTTGAGCCACTGTGAGGGCTACGTAGGGATGGCCCAAAGCGATGAAGTGTGCCATCTTGGAGAATCTGTCAACCACTATAAGGACAACAGACCGGCCACCTACCTTGGGAAACCCCTCAACAAAATCCATAGCGATATCACTCCAAATGGACTGGGAAACGTCCAATGGCTGCAGCAATCCCGCCGGGAGGAGATGTTCAGTCTTTTTGTGCTAACAGACATCACAGCCCCGGACATAGTCGTGAACCAACTTGGGCGCATGCGGACTGTAGAATGAAGCGCGCAGCCAATGGAGAGTTTTCTATGTCCCTTCATGGCCGGCACCATGGGCAGCAACAAGGAGTTGCGGCAACATGGCAAATGAATCAGGAACAAAAATTGGGCGTCGATGCATGACAAATCCATCAACAACAGACCATGCCGCCTCTGCTGTCCCATCTTCAATCTCCTGCTTCTTGGTCTGTACCTCCAGCAAGGAGGACGCCTCCTCCCTGAATTAGTCAAATAGAGCAAACTCCGGGCGAGAGATGGCGTGGACTTGGCCGGTTAGGTCCTGTTCATCTCAGCGAGGCAAAGCATCAGCGGCAACGTTCTGTTTCTTGGGTTTATATTCAACCTGGAAGCTGTAGCCAAATGGCTTACTGACCCAAGTGTGCTACGAAATTGTGGACAGGTGCTGGTCAAGGAGATGCTTTAAGCTACAGTGATCTGTGCAAATGATGAACTCCCGGATCCAAAGATATGGCTGCCAATGCTTTACTGTCTGAACCAACCCAATTAACTTCCGTTCATAGGCTGCAAGTTTAGCAGGCTGAGGGGTGACCGTCTTGCTGAAAAAAGCTATAGGCCCTGCACCTTGATGCAGAACAGCTCCAAAACCAGATCCGGACACGTCAAAGTCCACAATAAAGGGCTCATCAGACGGGACCATCCTTGGTTTCTGCCTACTGCCAATCGCCCCTCCACCTCGCCCCAAATTCCCCTGCGCGCTGCTAAACTCATCGCTTTCCTGCCGCCATGGGCGATAACAACTTCATCACCGAGGACAAGTTCCAGGAGGCAATAGGCACAAATTGCAATAGGCTCACCCAAAAAAATTACCCCTTAAAAATAGAGACATGACTAAAAAACATATTTGCCTACCTAGAGTGGATGGAAAAGCAAAAGAGGACATGCATCATGTCCTCGGTCAAATGAGTAACTAAAACAAGATCGCCACTACTGAGAAAATGTACTGGTATGCAGAATTAGATAGTTTTCTTGGCAGAATACATGTGTTAAGTATGTGTGCACGCAGGATTCATCTATCTGTAGGATGAATATCTGTTGCACAGACGAACATCAATATGAATGTGAGAAAAAAAACAGAGAAAAATTAAGATTAGATCAGCGGACAAAATGGAGGAAAGAAAAAAGATAACAACCACGGCTAGCCGGCTAGCTAACCTTCATCCCCATATGTCATGCTTGGGATGACTGGGATGAATCTCAATCGCATGGCTTAGTGCGGCCTTGGCCTCCTCCACTTCCATCACACTGGTGCCTCTTGATCGGAAGTAAACCAGGACATCCTGGAGTGACAGCAGGTTCTCCAAGCCCAAGTTCAATCTACCATCACTGCTCGTAATTTCTCTCAACTCCCATGCATGGAATGTGAATGCAAGGCTTTCAAGCCTTATCATAGCTCCTTGCTGAAACACCACTGCTCCTAAAAATCCCAACACCATGCATCGCACAAGGCATGGGAATGAACTAGTACAAATGATGAATCTCTGAGGGATTTTGAGGTTCTCATGGTCCACCATCAGATACAAATAACGAAGGGCTGGCAACTTTCCAAGAATTTCAAGATGATGTAGCTCCCTCACAGAGATCCGTAGGGAGAAGAGGTCCTGAAGTAATGAATTCACCCAATCTGGAAGCCTTGAGAACCAGCAGGATTGTAGTTGCAATCTATGGAGTTGTCAAGGGGCAACCCATGCATCGAAGTTGCATTCACCACCAGTGGCCCAGATAGTCAGACTCTGGACTTTTTGCAACTTGCATAGGGACATCACCAGAGATTTCCCCAAGGTTACATTCTCTGTAGGGAACAAGAAAATGCCTAGCACCCTGAGTTCGGTCAGATGGCATAGCTCTTCTAAAATATTCATGGAGTCATCACATATGTAAAGGGTTGAGAGCTCTTCAAGGGATGTTAGGCTCCCAATCCCGTTTGGCACTCTTGTACTCTGGTCGACACGTAGACACATCAAATCTCTTAGCTGAACAATTGTTGATGGCAAACTTAAAAAAAGACTTCCCACTACATCTAATGTCTGTAGATATCGCAGGTTTCCTACATCATCAGGGAGCTGAGCACGATATGTGCTTCCTATTCCCAAGTACCTTAAGTGAAATAGATTTCCGAGATGCTTAAGATCACAACCTTGTGAAAGATAACAGCTTTTTAAATCCAATACACGCAAAACTCTGAATGTCCCAAGGGCTGGCATTAGATTAAAAGCTAGTGAAAAGGCAACAACTGACCTCACTTGTAGCATGTTCATACGAGCACAAGGAATAGCTTGACCAGTGTTGCTCTGAAGCAATAATCTACAAACCTTTTTTTTCCTAAGATGCGTTGTGCTCATTGATTAATATGGTAACAAAATTTTCTTCACTTGAAATGGAAAGTACGAGGTCAAGGACCATATCATGTACACGGCAGGATTCTATTGTGGCTTCATACATGTCATACACTGGTTGGATCAAACTTTTGTTTATGAGCTCATTAAAATAATATTCTCCAAGTTCATATAGGCCTTTCCCTTTTTGTTCATGTTGTAAAAAACCTTCAGCTATCCACATCCATATCAGCCGAAATTTTTCAATTGCAGAATCTTCAGGAAATACACTTAAATATGGTAAGCAAGTCCATAGATGAGGTGGCAAATCATAATAGCTATATGCCAAAATCTTCCTCATATTCTCTACATCTAGACCATACTCCAATCCAGTACCAATAAAGTTGCACACCTCATACCAGTCCATTGTATCTCTAGCTCTATTAGCAAACAAACTAGCTATGGTAATGATGGCTAATGGTACACCTGCACATTTCTTTAAAATTCTATCAGATACTTCTGTTAAGTGCTCATCAAGACATTTGTATTTCTCTTCATTGCCAAATATTCTTCTGTATAGTAATTTTCTGGAGCTCTCAAGACAAAGGGGTTTCATCATGTAAGCACCACCAACTCGTTCGGCTACCTTTAAAATACAGGTAGTTGTGATAATTATGTATCCACCAACATCATTGGGGAAAGCACATCTAATCATATCCCAAATCGAGACACTCCATATGTCATCAGTAACAATGCAGAGTAACAATGCAGTACCTGCACATATAATACAAAAAACTTATCATAATATGCAAACTAATCTAGTTAAGGTCACTTACTTTTTGAGTTAGTGCCAATGTAAGCTTTGTGCATGACGATTATAGTATAGTAGTATTGTGAAATTGACGGAGTGTAAATGTTGTGCAATTTCTTCATACCTCTTCATCTGAAGGAGTTTTCTGGTTTGATCGATGAGCTGCCTCTCATCCAATGTTTCATCATTGATGTTCTTTCCAAGTTCATAGAGAAACCCCTTGCAGAATTTCCTCGTGTCAGGATTTTGAGACACGGTAACAAAAGCCCAGCAATCGAATTTTTCCTTGATCTTTTCATACACCACATTAGCAAGAGTCGTCTTTCCCAGCCCCCCAAATCCAACTATGGAAACTACCTTGCCATGCTGGCTGGACACACCATCCCCTTCCACCAGAATGTTAATCAGCTCATCCCTTGCCTCATCAATGCCAACGAGCTCTATTGCCTTCTTGTAATGATGTCCCTGATGTCAGTAGCAACCTTGCGGCGAATCCGGAGCCTTGTCAGCAAATCAAGGCTCCTGCTAATGAACCCCCTCATGCCATCCGGCCCTGCAGGCTCAATGCCCATGCCGCGCACCATGAATGTGTCGATGTTGTCCTCTATGTCATAGCAGAGCTCTTGCACATCGCTGGCCCAGGCCTTGTCCTGGGTGTCAATATGGTCTGACGGAACCTTGGTTATCTCCTTGAGGGCGCCCTGCATGCTCTCGAGCTGAGGTTGGAGGAACATGATCTCCCCCTTCACCTCCTTCTGCAGCTTGTACTCGCTGACGAGCAGATCCCCAATCTTGAGGATGAGCCTCGACATTACCCCCATCACCACCTCCATGAATCCGTCCCTGCAAGATTGCGAGTAAGGTTGCTGTGTATGCGCGTGGAACATTTATGAAGAACCCCCAATTGTAGAATGGCGTGAGAAGTAGGAGCTCGGTTCTGGGACCTTCACAAATTGAAGAACGGGAGTACGAGAGAGAGCTAGGACTCAACGCTCGCCGCCGGCGGGAATCACGCCGCCGCTCTTCGCCGGATTGGACCTGGCCACTGCGGCGGGGTGTCAACTTCCGCGGCCGTTGACTTTGTTTTTTGTTTGTTTGTTAGATGGCAATTGTATCGGATACGTATACTATCAGGCAATAAAAATAAATACAAAAAAATCAAATACGTGGGCCGAGACGTATCAATCGAGTTTGGCGATACGGCCCAGCCCACCATCAGGTCTCAGCAGCCCTGACGCCTTATCCTCGGCTCCCGTGGGCGACCTGCCGGCCGGCTGCCACCTGCAAGAGCGTGCAGCGCTGATGTCCCGCGACGATGAGCCTCCGCTCCTCCGGCACATGCCATCGGCGAACACGCGACACGATCCTCCACTCGTCAAGTCCTTGCCAGCAACAACCAACCTCCATTACTCTACTCCTCCAAGCTCCAGCGCTTGCCGGCGAGGTGACCTCCGATAAGTTTCCTCCCTTTCCCTTTCACGATCTATTCTTCTTCTTGGTTGATTTCTTCTACCCATTCGGATGCTTTGCTTGCAAGCTACTTCCTGTGAACTATTGCCATATTAGACGGCAAATGCCTTTAGAATTTTAATGTGTTATTATTTATTTAATTTAAAAATGATAAAATGTATTTTTGTGAAACGACGTGTCCGTGTGTCCGTATCTATACTCGTGTAGTATAGGTTAAAATATATTCGCAAAAAATTGTGGGGTTTTCAAATTTTTGTTGAAATTGAAATTTCACAAATATCGCTACTCATCGGTCCTTCTCTAACTATATAACATTTTTGATATTATGGGTTTTCAAATTGTAACATCAATCCAAACAAACTCTCTATTGGGCTAACCCATATGGGCCTAAAATATTGTTCCCACCACTTCTAATTTACTGACGTTTTAGACAAACTATTTAGTTCAGATGAAAACTAAGGGCATATTTAGGGCGGGTACAAACTATGAAAATCAGTTTAAAATCTGTTGTTGATCCAAACAACCTAAATTTTAGTGTAGATAATAAGAATCCAAGAACCTAAATTCCAACAATCTATAATTTGGCTCAACCCATTTCAAATTGTAGATCATTTTAATTTTGTCTAACTCAGTATGTACGACGTGGAGACACCCATGGATAAGACGAACATGAATTTTAGTATATTAATTTGTCTGGTAGAAAATATTTTGATAAAAATTCATGGTTTGCAGTAGGTAGGTCAAGATAATTGGTTTTATCCTAACCAACGTGGGCTGCGAACAACAAGGTAAATCGTGGTGTGTCAAAGCACCACAGGACCATTCTGTAGCCAAGCGAACCGACCGCGCAAACTAGTACGTAGTCTCCGAGCCACGTTGACGCTCCGCCCGTTCCGCGTTAATTACTACCGTACTAAACCCAAGAGCCCACAAGCCGAGCCAGCGGCGTGATGCATCCTAACTGGCTTTCGTAATCCCTGTTAACGGCATACTGCGGCCCTATTGATTTTTGTCTACCAGCACCTGCAAAGTGCAAATCCGGTTACCGTAATACAATTAGACATCACGCTGTTTCGAGGAACCATTTACTATATTGACAAGAGGGATGTACCATGAACTAGTTACGGAAAATGCAATGGCTCGAGACAGTAATTGAGATGGGACTAACCACAATTGAGCATCAAGCGTTTCTGGTAAATGAAATACTATAAGTTGCAATGAAAATTTCTCAGGAATTAAGCTCAAAGATGACTTGGGACAAATTTCAGATTTGTTCAAGTTGACTCTAGTCAACAACTTTGACTAAGCAATTGAGACCCTTATGACTTGAATTTGGTCCCAATTTTGATTCCACTGAATTCTAGTCAATTTAAACTCATGATTCCATATTTGATTCAACTTTTTCCAAATTTAACCATTTATTTGAATTTTTTGTCATCTTTCATCCAAATTTGAATTTGGCTCATAATATCTTAATTTGCTTCAAATTTCCTTATCATCAACTTGATGATATTTTAGAGCTCCAAAAACTCTGTTGTTACAGCGCACATAGGAAGCCATCGGTCGTAGCATCTGTGAGGCTGTTCACGCCTCATGAAGATGTCATTGACAAAATGTCCCCCTGTGTGTTGTACTGATGTGGGTGTAGTGGTCATTGCTGTCATTTCTTGGAACAGATCAACTTCTTATTCCACCGAAAATCTTGGTGGCATGAACAACTGCAATGCTCTTGGTACGTCACTCACAGATGGATGTCGTCGCCGTCCGCAACCTCAATGCTTCTTCAGTCCTAAAGCCAGGTGCCGAGCTCTATGTTTAGTCTAAGAAAAGCCGGACGGAAGGTTCACAGTCCATGGTCGTATTGCAAATATTGGAAAGAAAAATTGAGGGGGGAGAGGGGCCGGAAGGAGAGGGGGGGAGGTGGGCCATGTGCCCTTGATAATGCATGTTTAGGATAGCATTTAAAATTGTCAAACTTTTAGCGGAACATTCTCTCTTAACCAACGATAGTTATTATATACCCACCCATGAGGAAGTGGTACTCAAAACCGAAACAAATATTGCAAGTTAAACGTAAATTACGCGCCTAAATTTCTGAGAAAATAGGTTTGACTTGGTGAGCATGTTGCTTCTTTACGAGCTTGTGCCAACGAGTTAAAGCTTCTCAATAATGCGTGGATTACTCAAATGAAGTGCTACCATTTGAAGTCTAAGTACTTCTCAAACTCTTTTGTTCATCCAATGAAAAATAATTGCATTACGACATTCTAATGACAATATCTACTTCTTAAACTCTTTTGTTCATTCAATGAAAAATAATTGCATTACGACATTCTAATGACAATATCGGAAAACCAACAAATCATATCGGAAAAATAGTTCAAACATGTACCCTTGCTCCCCCACGAGATTCTAATGACAATAGTCATCTCCATGAAGCGGCATGGCTACTAGCCTACTACTGCCACTGATGTTGTTGACATGGTACCTTACCTTAGGGATGTGTATATTTTACACACCACATAATGCAAGTAAGGAGCTAGTTACCATGTGTCCTCTTCCTCCCTTGGCATATTTGTTGAATCTTAACAACATTTGCAGCTTCCAAGTTCCAAGCTCCAACAACATTTGCTGCTTTTTAATATTTGGTCCTAGTACGTGCTGCAGCATTTCATTGCTATTTTTATGTGGCTGCCACTGGCACCACTTGTCAGCTCGTGCAGTAGACAGTATAGTTAAACTTGCTTGGCCCAGCTACCTATAAATTCTGCCACGTGCGACGCCAGCCGCTCCTCACCAAGAACCTTTCTTTTCTCGTCGCGCACGCATGCACAAAGCTGTGAGTCAAGTCAAGTGAGTCTGTGACGACCGTTCGGTACAGCCCCAGCATCCTGTGCCGACTTTTTTGTAGTCAAACGACCAAACTAGTTTGAGAGCAGTGTTTTAGTTTTAAGTTAACGTCGTCTAAGTACGAACAAAGTGCATTGCCAATTTGTCATTTCTATTCTTGGACTTTATGGCATGGAATCGATTTTTGTATGAGCATGATTTAACTATATGTATGCCATTTATTTTCACAAGATCAACGACGAAACTCGCCAAGATGCCAAGAGTATCTGATATCCGGTTTTGTGACCTTGTCCCAGTACCTCCAATGCAACATTTTTAGTCCCGTTTGGTACGGTTCCAGATTCATCTAGAAACATTTTGGATTCAGTTTCTACCTCAAAATATTTTGGATTCAGTGGCTCACTCAATAGATTCTGATTCTGATCAAGGATGATAGTTGAAATGAGAAAGAAGTGAATCAGAAATGGGTGAAACACCTTTTTGCCTGTTTCTCCTTCGTAGTGTAAAAAAGTGAAACGTTTCTCCCATTTCTAATTCAAAATGTTTTAAAAAAAAACACCATTTGGTAGGGATTCTAGTAATTCTGGAAGAAACTGAAACGGTTTCTCCTATTTCTGATTCGAAACGTTTAAAAAACACCATTTGGTAAGGATTCTGGTAATTCTGGAAGAAACTGGAAAAGTTCCTTGCAGCCAAACGAGCCTTTGTCTTAATGAGCCACCCTCTAATTGAAATCTACTAATGCTTAGATTCATGGACAAGTCAAAAAAGCATTAGTTTGGCGCTTATAGATTTCATGCAAACTTGCATCTTTTAGACGTGACCAGCATTTCGCTTTCACCTCTTTTTAGTTACGGAATCTGTTTCCTCCCTTTTCCTATGCTTCGAAGCGAAACAAAAAGGAAAGGGAAAAAAAAAGAGACATGGCGTAACCTTTTTTTTAACCGTGCGAGTCACGTGGAGCCATGAGTTTCACCTTTTCAAACCAGGCTCCAAGACTCCAAAGTGTGCGCTCCCCACTGTCGCGGTCGCAGTCGCACAGGGCAATGCTCTGCTTGCCTACTCTGCACTCCATCCATCACTCATCAGTCAGCAGTGCTGCAACTGCTGCCGTAACCATAAAGTTCTAGAAAGACAGGTTTACCCCTTCCTCCTGTTCTTGCCATTTAACCCTCCCAAGCAATTTCCTCAAATCCATGAGGAGGAAGAACCGTGAAAACTTGTGACGCATGGTAAGATTTCACGTTACAGTAGTGCTTTGGTCATTTAGATTCTCTCAGTACAAAATTAAACAGCATATTCAATAATGTGAACGCACAATTATTCACATATTTTTTTTCTTTAGTTTGAGCTCCTGCTACGTGACAAGACGACAACCATATTCGCGTATTCGCGTTCACATTATAATTATGTTAGTTAATAATGTTAGTTAATGGATGGAGTGCAGAGTAATATTCAATAATGGTAATAATGTTAGTTAATAGGGTGTTCCCATATTCGCGTTCACGATAAAAATAAAACCATTTCCATCCACTTATTATGTTGTTTTATGACACGCTCATCGCACCACACCTTCTCTTTGCTTCTCTAAAGCACTGAGTCAACGTTAATATTATACTATTTTTGCACTAAAAATATAACATCTGGATACAATTGATACTAGATGCTACAAAATTAAGCTCTTCATCCCCACACCATTGGCTAAGTAATTAATATAGTCACGATAACTAACTCTCCATAATATGAATTATGAAATTAGAAACTTTGGCTAAGAAAACTGCTATACATAGACAATGAGACGCATAAATTGTTTACTCCACGGTCGTGCCTAGTCTTTTAATATAGCTTTAATGGTTTCTTTTTCCTTCCCGAGCAATCAAGGATGATAAGATATCATGTATGCTATAAAAAAACTCTTAACTGCTTAATAAAATGTATGTGTTGCCCACTCTCGAAAAGAAATGGTCCATAGAGATAGATTGATGAGTACAACCCACCGAAGATGTTTTCGTGGAGCGTCCACACAAGAAAAAGGTAAAAAGGATATAGAAGACAAGAGTGAATCTATCATTTCACGTGTGGAATCGGCGAAAAAGAGCTTGCACGCAAGGAAAAGACGAAAATAAACACAAGACAATGGATTAACCGATCTTTTCACGTGAGTTGTAAATAAATAAATAAATAAATAAATTCAGCACAAAATTGTCCTGGATATTTCCTTGTCTAACTAACTAGATATTTCACTCTATAGCTGCAAATATCTAATAGCAGCATTTCGATAAAAGCATTAGTATCATCATCGTGAGGGTTACATATGTCTCGTTCTAGACGGGCGAGGGCAAACTCGTCATTCCCCCTCTCCTCCTTTTTTCTCCCCATTGCTTTTCCATTCTCAGAGGCACTCGTACCATTACCAAGTTGCTGAGTACTCTGCTGCAAAATTTCCTTCTTCCAACTCCCGGTAGTCGTAGTACCACAACCAACCTTAAGCCCCAACTCCACTTTCACCAACTCGAGAAACCTCGAAAAGCAAGCGACGAAGGCAAGATACGCCGCCCCCACCCACCGGCTCCGGCAGAGCCCACGGCGATGCAGCAGCAGATGCCCATGCAGGCGCCCGCCGCTGCGGCGGCGGCGCCACCGTCGGCCGGCATCACCACCGAGCAGATCCAGAAGGTGCGAGCTGCCCCGCCCCTTTCCCTTCCCTCTCCTTCTTGCTAGGGTTCGCCCGCGCCTGAGAAAGATGGATTTTTTTCAGGCTTCAGGGGGTTGGTTCGATCAAAGATTGGATCTTTGCGCGCCGTTGGTTAGGGAAATATTGGGCGCTCTTGTTCTTTTCCTGTTTTGGGGGTAATCGAAGATTCCTCGGCTTAGTGCTTCTGGTCAATCGGTGAGTAACAGTAGGTTGGTGGCGTGTTTTGGGTATTGGAGACGGGACAGCCACATGCGCGCAATCGAGGGTGGATTAGGCCAGCAGAATAGGATGAGCCCGAATGGGGAGTGGAGGGTAGCTAGCAGTTCAAAAGCTTTGGACTTTCTGTGAAGGTCTTGGGCTGGCCGTGCTGTCAATAGTGGGCATAAGTGTGCCTTGGGAGCTTAATGCATAGCGAAACTTCCTGGCCTAAGGCCCCGGTTATCTGGGGCTGAAGGTTCTGGTCCATGGATGTCAAGAAGGCGTCCTTGAAGGCCCTTTTTTGTGTGGTGCCATTCTCTGGCTGCCATACAACAGCCCCTGTGGTACTCTGCCACGCTGCGAGCTCATTGCTCATCTTGTTGGGTGATAGCACATCAGCCAATGCTTACCAGTTGGCTGTGCTATTTACAGACCATGGCTCTTTGCCATGGAATGGGGCTTCAATCTCTGTGGCCAGGGTATTTTATTTTTTGCGCAATGGCACTGCAATGTGCCATTCAGATATTGATTTTGAATTTTTGGCAAAGGCCAAATGTTCAGTGGCACCATAATGTGTCATTAAGATGCCAATTTTGAATATTTGGTAACGGCAAAATGTGCTGTAACAGCACTGGAATGTGCCATTGAAGTGTCAATTTTGGGGTTTTTTTTTTGGCAACGGCCAAATGAGCAATGGCACCATATGTGCTGTTCAAATATCAATTTTGAATTTTTGGCAAAGGCCAAGTGTGGCCACCGGCTAACCCTGTGCCATGCGGCAGAGATTTTCAGCCTGTGCTTCCTGTTGCCCTGTGGTTGGGCAGCTGACCAGCCCTGGGTCCTCTGCCTTGCAGCATGGCTTGCCTGCCTGCAGTCACTTTTACTAGGGAAATTGTTAAAACTCATCTGCATTGGGGGTTTGTCGAAATAACCTACGACTTCTGTTTTTCCTACACCTGTTCTCTTCCTGTGTGTCAAATTGCCCCTTAAGGATGCTGATCACATGGTATGCTGCTTGCGTGCATTCGAGCATGGTATGGTGGCTTGTAGTGTGACTTTCTACATCTTTGGGCTAATTCAATCTGACCTGGAACTCTTTTTCTGCATTCTTTAAGAGGGATACCAAAGCGCAAGTAGAGAGGGCAAACAATGGAGTGCTAGGTTAGATTAAATGGTACGGATATGCTAGAAGCCACACTAGAAGTGATCATGCCATGTTAGAAGCAACACAAGCAGCACGCCATGTGGTCAATGGCCTTTCGGGGGTAAAACACCAAGGTAGAGCTGCAGGTGTAGAATATGAAAACAGAAGTTCTAGGGATGTTTTGACGAATCCCCATTCACAGGTGGGCTTTTGCAATTTTCCATTTTTGCACGGTTGTCGGGCGATCATTGTTCAGCAATGCTCGTCTGTCAACCGTGCTTAATTATTTCTGAACGATAGTCCTGTGCCATGGAATGTAACTTGCTGGTATACGATCAGCTTTGACAGTCAGTCACCCTGCTCTATGATGACTTGGTGCCTAGCTGCAATATGATGGCAGTGTGGCTGCCAACTTGTGGCTGTCTGCCATATAGCAAAGGTAACTGCGGTTTAGTAACTGTGGTTGTCATTCCTCAGTCCTATTGTCTACTCCATGGTTGGGGCTAGTCACGTCACTGATATATAATGATCTGCATTGGTAGATGTGTGAGTCATGACTAATGGTTCTTTGAGGCTAAATTAGGTGCATCTCTGCTGTAACTGAATTATATGGATGGCATGCAAGTGATATGGCCTGCGGCATATAAAGTCATGAAATACATAGCTATCATAGATGTAGGTCACTTTCTTCTCGGGCTGCATTTATCTACTATTCCTCACAATCCAGTGCAACTCACTACCAAATGCTCAGCATTAAGATACAATTAAGCTTGGCTTGTAAGAAACCAACCATATCTGTATGGCAAAATGAATAAATCAAATGGCAAAACCTTTTTGTGAATGAAATCGCTTGCGTAATTCTTACACAGAAGGTAAATGTATTGCTTGATTTGCTTCATGATTATGCATAAGCCTAACACTATATTGCATGCCATCATTAACTTCATATAGTTACTAACACTAACTGAATTTGTCGTCTTTCACAGTATTTGGATGAAAATAAGCAGCTTATTTTGGCCATCCTGGAAAATCAGAACTTAGGAAAGTTGGCTGAATGTGCTCAGTAAGTATCTTCCTGAACAATATAACTAATTTTACTGCTGGAAATGCTTTTTGTTGGTTTTAATAGTCTCAAAATGATGAACCTTTAATTCATCTGTTGCTTATTTCATTCACTCACTAAAGTATGAAAAATCATGAGCATTAAGATGTGGATATCACCAGCAAAAGTTTTCCCTTATCCAAGCCATGTTTATGATCTTCATAAGTTGTACTCTCTTTTCTCTTATATTTAATGATGTAGGTTTGTTGAAAATGGTTTGCTTGTAAAAGTTATGAGCTTAGACAGTTTGACTGTAGAATTGTTCTGTAAATATAGTGCTGTAGGAATCATGGAGTTTGGAGTACAATACAATCTAACCTGCATAATAATTAGATCATATACGATGTTTTGGAGTATCTTTTAACAGCAGCATCATTTACAGTCATCTGGCGACATTGTGTTAACTCTCAGGATTAATGATTGCCCTGGTAGATGAGTGATTTGTGACCTATTCATAGATACTTGTAGCTTCTGAAGTGTTATCATCCTTGTGAAGTAAAAAATATTGCATTGCTTGGCTTTTCTATTGATGATCTATAATATATATTGTCTACACCAACTGATGATCCTACTGTGACTCTAATATTCTCATCATCAACGATAAAAATGCTTGAAATTTTAACAAGATGGATTAGTTCTATCAGAAATTCTGATCCATTTGTGAGGTTCCTCATTTTGCTGTACTAGTTTCACCCATCAATGATAAGGCTGTTTGAATAAGATTAACTGTAGGATGTTAGAAATTCTGAGTCATATTAGTTTCAGCTCTCAATTGAAAGGGATGCACGCGCATTTCTACTCCACACCTTCTGGATGCACTGAAACTTCAGAAGGATAATTCATGACTAAGAAAATCTTATTCCTGATCGATCTGCCTTTGTAAATGCCATCTTCTAAAACGTATCAATGGCAATGCATTCTGGATAACAGTATCTTCCATGCTCCTAACTTTCAGGTATCAAGCTCAGCTTCAGAAGAATCTCTTGTACCTGGCTGCGATTGCAGATGCCCAACCCCAACCACCACAGAACCCTGCAAGTCGCCCACAGGTTAGTAGCCCTGTTCAAGTTGGTGCTATTTCACAAGCTCCACTTGCAACATTACTTAAACTTCCATTTGTTTGCAAACAGATGATGCAACCTGGTATGGTGCCAGGTGCAGGGCATTACATGTCCCAAGTACCAATGTTTCCTCCAAGAACACCATTAACCCCGCAACAGATGCAAGAGCAGCAGCAGCAGCAGCTGCAACAGCAGCAAGCACAGGCTCTTGCTTTCCCCGGACAGATGGTCATGAGACCGGCTACCGTCAATGGCATGCAGCCTATGCAAACCGACCCTGCTGCCACTGCTGCCAGCCTACAGCAGTCAGCGCCTGTCCCTGCTGATGGGCGAGGAGGCAAGCAGGACACAACTGCTGGGGTGAGCACGGAGCCTTCTGGCACCGAGAGCCACAAGAGCACAACTGGAGCAGATCACGAGGCTGGTGGCGATGTGGCGGAGAAATCCTAAGTCGAGCAGCCTGGTAGGTGAATAATGCCTTGTATACTAGCAACGAAACGAAAGGACTCTTGAATGACAACTACTAGTCCTTACTGTGTGGTTTAGACATGTCATATCGATCCATGTATAACAAAGTTTAGATTGGTGATGATGATGTAATCTGTCCAAGATTGTTACTGCGTTCTTACATTGCTGTAGCCATCATTGAATAATTTTCACCAGCCTGTTGTCCTAGCGTATTTTATTATGTTTACCAGCTAATTTGGTGGTTTAGTTAAAGTGGCTTCAACATGTCTTTTTACGAGTTACTGTTTGTTACTGATGTTTGAACAGAAATTAATTGTGAGGATGCAACAGTTGTAATGCTGTCTCCATTTTTCAGAATATTTTTGTACGGTCGGCATGCGATGTAGATGATTTACATTAGCCACCAGTACAGATGAACATCCAACGGAAATTATATCCAGTAGCAAGGACGAACAAAGTTTTATCCTTGCAAGATCAGAGGAATTGTGCTGTACTCCATCGAACAAATCCATATTGTCTACCTTCATCGAACTAGCACTAGGATGTACTCAGGTAGAGATAGAACCATCAATACATAGATATGTTTTCTTTCTTGAAAGCGATATCCATGGACACCAGAATACAAAATGAAACTTGAAACAGCTTGTCATTTTCAGTACATTGCAACATTGGGCCAAGCACCTACAGGCTTAACGTGCCTTTGATAGCAGTGTATCATAACTCAGGGCGGATCCAATCACTCACATTCAGTAATCATGCCATTTCTGAGATAAATAACCATTGGTCTCTCCATATGATGATTACCGTCGTCGCTTTCTCCTTGTAACATCCTGTGGAAAGTTGAGAGGGGCTGGAAGCGTCATGAAAGTGGACTTGAAAGCACCTGCGGACACAGATTTGCATCCCAACTGGTCATAGTATGGTTTAAGCATCTGGCGGGTCATTTTCAGGTCCGCACATATATCTTTAGGATCGGATCTGAAGTCATCAGCAAAGAGTGTCAGGACCAAGATGTAGTTAATCAGAAGTTCATTTTTCTCCGATGACATGGAACTAGACCCTGGTTCTGTAAAAATCAGCAACAGGTTGCGATATACAGCCAGCGGGGTCCCTGGTCCATGGTTTGCCTTGTTTTCCTTTCTGTGCTTCCTGTGATGCTTGGACA
This sequence comes from Setaria italica, assembly GCF_000263155.2. Taxonomy (NCBI): domain Eukaryota; kingdom Viridiplantae; phylum Streptophyta; class Magnoliopsida; order Poales; family Poaceae; genus Setaria; species Setaria italica. Next base: position 34,061,062 of record NC_028457.1, on the reverse strand, counting down.
TGCAACCATTCCGTTCATATAAAGATAGGAGATGTTGGATGTAGGACAGTATCCAAGCAAGCCTCTCTTTATCTTGACCCTAACACAATGCAAGTCAAAAGATGATTCTTTTTTATCACGCTAACCAAGCGGAACAGATATATAAACACACACCTAGTGTTCAACGAAATTAAAAATGGCATAAGAGCAAACCATAAACTGTCACTGTCTAAAGAGGGGACCGACACAAGTAACGTGTCAACATTGCAGTAGTAACAGTGCCGGCTATAATGCTATCAGAATGTTATGCGAGTAAAAAGTTGTGCGTTACTGTCAAGAAACCCCGCTAAGGATCAATTATAAACTGTTGCAGGTTCCACAACAAGAAAAAAAAAACATGTCCTTCAAATGTCCACAGGAATGTCAGAGTCAATTAAAATGGTGTCTTCCCACAAGACTATAACTTCTTATCAAGAAAAAGGCTCGAGTTCCTCTTCACTTTCTTATCTAGTATAAAATAAATTTCCTTGTTCTAAACCTAAAACATTAGCAGGTGACAACTGAAAGTGGACAACTGGATGACGAGAAAAAGTATACCAAAAATGTAAATAATTACCTGAAGCTCCTGCAACTTCTGCACACGATTTGAGACAAAACTCGAGTAGCCTTTTGAAGAAATTTGTCCTGATTCAAAATGGTCCACAATTTCCAAAAGGTGCTGCCGCATATTCTTTGGAATAATCTCATCCAAAAGATATGCCTTTTCTGATGTATCTGCTGTAGGATCATAAGGTGGAATGTTCCGAACAATTACTGGTTCCTGGTTGTCATTGGTGTGGACGTTACTGGTTCCAAGGTCAATGTCCTCATAAGCAGAAGGATCATTCCTTTGTTCATTTAATGACCTCCACTTGTTATCCTGCAAGGAATATAGGCATTAACCACTGTGACATGATGAATACAGTGACCAGTGCAAAATGGAAATTATCATGGTTAAATCATTGGTTTAGATAACTAACAAAAATCTTTCCTTTCCACATGCAAACCAAACCAAGAATATATATTGACAGAAAAACTAACAGAAATCACACCAGTACAATGACAGTTATGTTGAGTTCTGGTTTAACAAAATTCTATTATGTGACTGTCTTAAATGCTATTCTATTATGTGACTGTCTCAAATGCTATCTTAAAAACCTAATTCACACGAAGAAGACAAACAAACTGGGGCACACAGAGGAAACTTTTGGTTGACACCACTGATCAATTCGGAAACATAGTCGCAAACAGCAGACTAGTAAAACTCGACACAAACATACCTTGTCCCTGTCTGTCTTGGTTCCATACATCATGGTAAGATCTTGAACCTTCAATTCATCATTTCCTGCAACTGAACCTGCTTCTGATGCCACCTCAGAGTGCTGCGAATGTGCTGGCTGCTGCACTTCAAGATGTGGCTCAAGCCTCAGAATCTGTTACAGAGTACAGATGTCCAGAACATCAATATCAGCAATGCCAACGTTATTTGTGCAAAAGTATTTCTTGTAGCTCTTTTAAAATGTATGGCATTGTTATGCTGAAAATGAAAACATCACAGCAAGAGCTTTCCTTCATTTTTTAAAATCAAAACAAGATAGCAGCTTTAGTGTTACTCTGCTAAAATCCTAACTACGTAGGCATTGTCCAGCACCAGTAGACCATCCAATTGCAATTTTCAATTGCACAATTAGACAAAAGGGAATCTTTAGTATTTACTTATAAACTAGAATTCCTCAATAAACAGCTAGCATTTAATTAAATCTATGTGACTATAGCCATTTCGTTTTGGCTATCAACAACAATTACAAGAAAGATCAAAATTTTGGTGCAATAAGACAAGACGCTCACCTTGTTGGCGGCTATGGGGACGACCCTGAGGGTACCGGAGGCCTTATCGAGGACTCCAAGTGCGTACTCACAGAGCTGCGGCGTGGCTGCCTCACCGGCATAGCTCCGGCCGACGAAGTCGGGGCCTCCGCCAGAGCTCCCGACCACGAGGTCGACCCAAGTGGGGTGCTTCTCGTGCCGGAAGAGCCGCGCGTTGGGGGCCGACTCGTCTTCCTCTGCGGCGACGGCGGCGGCGGCGAGGGGGTCGTAGCCGGTGGGGAAGTAAGCGACCGCGGGGGCGGGGGCGGCTGCGGTTCGGCCGCCTGTGAGGGAGGCATCGACGGTGACGTTGAGGGAGGCGTCGACGGCGGCCTTGGTGGAGGCGTCGGCGGCGGCCTCGGTGGAGGCGTCGCCGGCGGCCTCGGTGGAGGCGTCGCCGGCGGCCTCGGTGGAGGCGTCGCCGGCGGCCTCGGTGGAGGCGTCGGTGGAGGCCTCGGTGGCCTTGCGTTTCTTGGAGTGTTTCTTCTTGGCGGACGCGGAGGCGGTGGCGGGCGTGGCTGGGGTTTGGAGGTCCGCCTCTGGTGGCGGCTCTAGGGTTTTTGAGGAATTGGCCTCGCCGTCGGCGGCCTTGCGCTTCTTGGAACGCTTCTTGGTGGAGGCGGAGGCGGGGTCGGGCGTGGCCATGGCGGCGGCTCTAGGGTTCTAGAGCCAGTGACCAAAGGTCTCCCTGCTTAAAGAGGATTGGAACCTTTGCGCTTGGGTCCTTCACAAAGTTCGCATTTGCATTATACGAATATTTTCATATTAATCAATACTTGAACACGATAATACCAGAGAAAGATTTATCCCTACAATAGCAAAGGTTTTTTTTCCATAAAATTGCAGCTTAGCTCAATTGCATATCACAGTTGTATACTAGAAAATTCGCAAGCATACCACAAATCCACAATTTCCTGTTAAGTGCTCACAAAGCTTATGAGGTAATACTTGATGCACCTTTGTCAAAGCAACATGCTTATTGCCAGAAAGGTGTGTGAATTAAAATCGCATATGAACAGAGCTGACTTTCTATTGCATTATTAAACTGCTCCTGTACAGATTACATGGCACCACAATTACATCAAAGAAGGATGAAATGAAACTGCACGGGAAACAACACTCGATCAGATTCCTCCATTCAGTAAAGTATACACCTCTCAGTTACATGGAGGTTCAGTCCTACAACAACAGATGGGAGTCACAAGAAACAGCTACATTGCTTCTGCTGCCTCATCGGCGTGCAGATCGCTAGTCATCTATTATGATCCTATATATACAGTTTCGTTCTTGCAGGAGCTTATATCAGGAGCATCCACATCTAGCCAACTAACAATTGGCCTGCAGAAACAGGTGGCAAAATGCACCAAGCATGTTAGACACAAGCTCATGAACAAAGAAAAATAGAACTACTATTGCAAAATAGGTAAAATGAAATACCTCAGGGTGCTACCTTCACCATGATTTTCTCATCACCACTGCTGCGCATAATAAAATTAGCGCAGCGCTGTTGTGCAGACTGCACTTGTATCTCACAGATCAACATCAGGCAATGGCATTTTCCAGTAATTCCAGGTATTGTAGTCCTCCTGAATTGAATAAGAACTTTTCAGAATAAGAAGCACTAAAAGTAGTAACTAAAGTTGAACCACTGACAAATACTACATGGGAATGCTGACCTGCTCCGAAGATGACGATATTGGAGGGAACATTCCATGTACAAGAGCATGCAGGGACGTGTATGACTTTGTATCAACTCGCCGATTCACTGCAACTTCACCCTGCATCGAAGGAAAAATTCAACACGGATTCTCTAGATGCCATCTCCAGTGCAAAAATGCTCTCACTGGCTGAACTCCAGCACAATTATGCAGATAGAGATGCTAACAGGAGGGAGGGACAAGTGATTTTCCTGTCTTAGGCTGTTACCTTGGGGTTTATTATGAAGATCTTGCCCATAGGAATACCAACTTTGAGGTAACTAAGCTCATCTGTATCTCTATTTCCGAATCCAGCATAAAATGGGTTTGAGTCAGGAGGAAATAAATCTTTGATAGCCTGTAAATGATAGAGAAAATCATGAATAGAACATCAAAGAAGCCAAGCTATTCTTCCCTTCTTGTGCGCGCTAGGCTGCTAGGGAGTACTCACCTCTAGGCATGAAATCTTGAATTCATGAGGAGCTCTTCTGATGACTACAAACCAATGCCAACAAAATATCAGGATCACTCAAAACTTATAGCTAATATAAAGGAGTCAATAGAGATACTTTTTATGTCAATATGATTGTACTATGAGAACTTAATCATAGACCTGGTATCCAACAATGGTTGAGGGGGTCCAAAAAGGTTATTGAGATACAACTGGTTTGGAAAAAGCTACCGCGCACACCAAGTTTAGTAAAAGGTTGTACCCCAAGATTACTCATGTGGACCCAGATTAATAAATAGAGGTAGTGAATGCAATTTTTTTCTCTCTCATTGGCAATTAACTGAGTAGAAAATAGTGAGAATATGTCAGGATGTGCTCACCTTCTCTGTAAAGTGAAGGAAAGAGACCATCTGGAGATATGACAACGGGGCCATCAGGAAGTGCTTTTCCATCCTGAAATCCAAATTCACATGTGGGAATAAGATAGATGAGCACCACGTTCTATTTATTAGTTTCACTGTCGTGTCTTTGTGAATGTGCAAGCATGATCAGACCTGTGATTTTGTTACCTAATGGGCATACACTAAATTCATGATCACCACAAACAGATTATGAAAGTATAGGATTGACTAGGACTGAATTTCAATGTACCTGCTTTAAGTTGAAAAGAAACTGCCTTGTAATGTGGGCTTGTGAAATAGCACGTGCGCTTAGAAATAGAAGCTGATATCCATTTTCCTGCGGATGCAACAAGAACAAGATAACAATAACAAACCAAATCAACAAACATTCTAGACCCAGTTACGCGCGTAAGTTCACAAACATTAGAAAGAATCAATCAATTGCTATGGCAGGATTAGATCTATAAGTGAAATTGAAATTATGCCTATTTTGTTACAAGCATGAGCAGCATGAATACCTTTATTGCAGAAAACAAATGAGCGACTCCATTTTGAGACCAATCAACACCAACCAGTGGCATGAACTGGCCAAGAACATCAGACCTACAATCACATGGAAAAAATGTGGACAATTGTAAGAATTGAATATACTGCATTTGTAGGTGGTAAGGATCAGATAGCTCCTATATTTTATAATGACTATAAACTGCATTAGTTGCATGAAATTCACTATCTCCCTTTTTTCCCTCCATCTTTGAAGTGGACAATATTATCCAATAAAGAGAAAGCTGGAATAACAGCTACTCCTGGCAATCAGGTATCCAAATCATAGTATTTATATTAAACATAAAAACATAGGCTTCACTGCTCCAGTTTTGTGACTTACTTGGTGATAGTTCCATCCACATCTGATATGACAATGCGTGTATTCCATTTCCATAAATATATGTGACAATCAACCTGTTTATGAAAGGATAGGAAGATGTGAAATGCAACTTAATGGAACTTAAAAACAATTTAAGTAAAACTAACCTGCTGTTTCCCAACAATTGCAGTTGAGAAGGTAAATGTAACCACATTCCTGCCCTCTCTGAGATCAAGAGATGCGAGCTCCTCAGACGTTGGAGTGAGTGATCGCACCTTCCTCTCGATCCTCTTTGCCCTGGATTTATTCCTTTCTCTATCTGATTCACTAAACGGTGTGGATTCTTTAACAGGAGTGGATATGGAAGTCTCAACAGTGCTTTCACAAACTGGCTGGACAGCACTAATAGTCCTTGTTCGTCTGAAACTAAACGGCCAGATTCTCCAGCTGCCACCTGGTGCTGCAATTGTCTCAATTTGCTCGACCTTTATCATGCCTTTGGGTTCAAAAACTTGTTCCTCGCTGAAAGAAATCAAACCGAGCACTATAGGCGCAGCTGCATCCCAGGGAAAATAGCGTCCAGCAATCCTAACAACTAGCTTGTTGTTTCTCATTAGTGACTGCTTCATGGTATGGAACTTCTCTAAGGTCACCTTCTCAGAATCAAATGCACTGCGGGCGGCATCCTCCCCCATGCCTTCAGATAACAGGTGCCTGCATAATGATAATTCTGCAAAAATGGCACAGATAGAGATTGTCATTGCTGCCAAGTTACTTCAGTAATATTAAGACACTGAAGGAAATCACAGAAACTGCTACAACAAAAAAAACTAAACAGTCTTTATCAAAGTTCACTGTTCACTTGTTCCAACTAAATTATTGGGAAATTTTCGAACAAAAGAATCACATTCACTCTGCAAGATAAAGATAATTACAACTAGTAGTGTTAAAAAGAAGTAGAAATGCTAGTCCTAGCAAAAAGAAAAAACTCACCCGCAAAAGGGACGAACGGATCAATTTTCAGGTTGTCAGCATGCTTGTCATCAGGTACTACATTGCTGGTAACCTCAGGTGGGCTGGAATTTTCTTCTGAATCACCAGTAACTTCTGATTTCTGCTCAAGAAAAGAAGAATCCGTACTCTTGACTGGGTCAACCCCATTATTTTCAGCATTTGGTTGTAGTGAGCGGCTTAGCTGAAAACTATCAGACCTTTCAAGATCATGTATGTGAGAACGGAGATTTGGTAGAGATTTAGCCTCCATTGTATTATCTTCTGACTGCAGATTGCATGTAGGAATAGAAACAGGGCTAGTCACAGGCCTTAATGAATCAGAGCAGTTTTCCAATACATTTGCAAGATCTAAATCACCTTCTTCCTGTTTTTCTGTGTCACAATCAGATTCTTCATGTTCTCCTTCACCTGCTGTTTTGTCAGCCACTATGTCATCCATGGCCTTTCTATCAGCAAAATTTTCAGTATCACTAAACTGAAACTGAATTTCTTCTGTATACTCAGAGAATGATACTCTTGCTTCTGCTTCTTCCTCAGGCTCAGCTGTAGCCTCAAGGACAAACCCAACTTCATCTCCACTCACAGAACTGGATCTTCCTGTTTCACCTTCTGTTTTTATGCTTTGCACTTCACCATAGACCAAATTGGAAGACCCAGTAGCAGTTGGTGAACCCTCCTCTACTTCTATTTTATTAGGAAAATTAGCCGACTGAGCAATGAATTCTGTGGATCCATCTCCTATTGTTGACGTCAGAGTAACAGAAACATCAGGCTCTCTGTTGCATGCTTTATTTTCCACAATTAAGTTTTCTGTTACATCTTCAGGATCATTGACCAAACTGGAAGACCCGGTAACAGTTTGCGAACCCTCTATTTCCATTTTATTAGGAAAATTAGCTGACTGAGCAATACATTCTGTGGGTTCATCTCCTATTGTTGAGGTCAGAGTAACGGAAACACAAGGCTCTCTGTTGCACGCTTTATTTTCCTCGATTAAGCTCTTAGCTACATCTTCAGGATCATTGACCAAACTGGAAGACCCAGTAGCAGTTGGTGAACTCTCTACTTCTATTTTATTAGGAAAATTAGCTGACTGAGCATTGCATTCTGTGGATTCATCACCTATTATTGAGGTCTGAGTAACAGAAACATCAAGCTCTCTGTTGCATGCTTGATTTTCCACGATTACGTTATTTGTGACATCTTCAGGATCATAGTCAGGCACATAAGTTGATGTCTCTACAACACTAGAAGAAGCATCAGGACAAACCACATCATGCTGACAAGCGAAATCATGAACCGCATCGGTATGTGAAAGTGAAACACTGTCCACAGAAATATCCATATCTGGACCATTACCTTGCAAGGTTTGGGGAGCTGGATCTTCTAAGATAAAAGCTCCATGTTCTTCAACAACCACTTCAATCACGTCTTTTTTGTTGCTGGAAGCACCACTGCATGCTGATAACCTTTCCTCAGAAAATACCTGTTCTTGACTCCCATCAGAGACTCCGGAATGCTCCTCGCGTTGTATGCTGTCAGCCAGTGAGATATCTGATGCATCACGAACTTTGTCATCTGAAATATTGGACACAGCATATGAGCTCTCCAGAGTTTCAGAACTGCTGAAAATGACCATTTTCTCTTGAACTGCATCTTGTGAAATCTCCACAGTTTCAGAACTGCTGAGAATGACTACTTTCTCTTGAACTGGATCTTGCGCAGAAGGGATCAATGTAACCTCATGCTTTTCGTCTGTGGTTGCATAAGCTGGTGAATTGGCACCTGTCAAATTTTGGTTGGCTCCATATGAATCTACAGTAACAAACTGAGAAACCACCTCACTCTTACCACTTGTAGTGTCTGTCTCAACAGTATGGATTTCAAAAATGCCATTGGAAAAGGCCTCCTTTTTATGTATTTCCCTTCCTGCAACATCTTCCAAATTATGGGGCAACTTATCTTGAGTATCGACAGATTCATGTATACTTTTATCTGTTCCCAGATCATTTGACAAAGATTCTGATCCTGGTTGATGCACAGTTGAGATGATCCTATCAGTGAAGTCACTAGTCTCACGTGTGTGTATCTCAACAACCTCTTCCTTCACACTAGTGGTTTGTAAACACTGATCAGTTTCATCTGCTGAACTGTTTGTTCCTCCACGAGGACTACAAGAATTGCAGTTAGAGTCGGTCTCTTTCCCATGATCCAAGCTATGTTCTGGCAATAGAGTCTTTGAGGTTTCCATCTGATTACTGCTGCTAGCTTCTGCCAACTTGCTCTTGGAAGATTCATCATTAGAACCATGAGATTTCGAACTACGTGGGAGATTTGTCGACCACTTTGTATCTAGGAGTTCGGCAGCAATCTCTGCTCGCTCTAATGAGCTCACTCTATCCACAGCATGCGCATTGTTCTTAACTGTTTTCCGGCCAAACATCCGTTCAAGTATGGTGGTCCGCCTTGAGGTTGTCCTTGCGAGCATCTTGCCCTCCCCAACATCAGCCTCCATCGTTGAGCTATCACACGAAGTGCTCTTCGACTTCCTCAGCTGAGCTTCCTGGATCGGTGCCTCCCGCTCATCTCCCGACGATGCGGGTGATACAACAAACTCTCCTTCCTCACCATTCGGATCCGCGTTCCTGAGGAAGTAAGCCTCGCCATTGCTGTCCAAGTACATGTGGAACCCAGCTTCGACGCCATTGACGGAGATGTTGACGACCTTCTCCCTCGACTTGAGAACCCCCTGGAACTTGCCGAACCGCACGTACCACGGCGAGCTCTTGAAGCTGCCGTCCTGCTGCTGCACGACGACGATATCGACCGCGCCGCCGAACGGGTGGAATGGGCCGGAGACGGTGTACACGCTGCGGGAGATGAGGCTGCCGACCTTCCCCACGGCGTACATCTTGCCTCCCACCGCCGACGACGAGCTCCCGGACAGCACAGACCATCAAACCGTGGAATCCTTCAACCTCGAGCAAGGGCATCACAGGCGTCCACAGCCACCATATCAGGGGAAAAAAAACAATCCTTTCACCACAACCAGGCACGATTCAAAGCGGCCATGACAGCCATCCCATTTTGCAACAAAAATGCAATTCCTATCCCTTTCAATCACAATCAGACCGAATTGACGAAATCTAGTGACGCTCAAATCCCAAAGTAGCAAAATCCTCCACAGAATTGGATCCTTACCACAAAATCCTTCTAAAAATCCGCCCTTTACGCCAATCAAGCACGCGATTGGCGCGGTTGGAACCACCGGGGCGGGATCAGGAACCGCCCGCTACCACCAACCAGAGCTGCCCCCAATCCTCCGCCTAATGCGACGAACACAGCAGACTAAACAGATCAACCCAGGGAAATCCGGACCCAATGAAGAAGAAAGCAAGTAACCGAATCCAACACGGAGTAAGGATCCCTATGTGACCCGTACAAGAACCGGGAAAGCGAGGAGGCCCGCCGGATGCAGCTCTCTCGGATTTGCGAATCGGGGGTGATTGGGTGGAGGGGAATGGTTGATTGGAAGGAGCTCGTGGAGCATATTCCGGGATCGAAGAATGCCGGGGAAGGGATAATTCCACCCCTCACCGGCATAGAAGTAGTTCTCCTGATGACGATGCCACTGGATTTGTTTACTCCCCTGGAATTGGCATTTTTTTTATTTTCTTGGCACCTCCCTCCCCTGGAAAAGGTAAAAAGGGAGCATATATGTGACGTATTATCTCACTCGGTGTTGATTTTTTTACTGTAGCAATGTCATTTCGCGCTGCTAGTCCTAGGCTGACAGGATAGATCTTCGTTGCAAAAAAAAAAAGTGAAATTTAGTAGCTTTATATACTTCTAAAGATTGGAAGTTACATTTTGACTATTTGTTGTTTAGGATGGTTTATTCAATGAAGTTGAAGTCTTTGCTCTCTTGTTTAACCTTTGCTTCCCGAGGCAGTTCATGACGTCCTGTTATCACACAAGTTTACTCCTGATTCCTTCCTCGTCTATCATCTCTCTTTCTCACTGGCCTTTGTTTTTCTTTTAAACGAATCTCTCCTACATTTGTTTACGTATTTTGTATTTCCTAGCTAAATAAATCCTTGTGCGTTCCATATCTACCGCACTGAAACGAGGCAAGTCCATAAATAAAACATGAAAAAAAAACGAATGAGATAACCGAACATATCCAAATTTTGCCCTCGTGCGTGTCAACTGTTGCTGATCTACGATCTACGTAAGAGATAATCATAACAATTCAGATTAAAGAACCATAAAATAATTGATCCACAAGAAATTAGGATAACTAATGGACCTTCAGCCTGAAAGTTCATTAGTGTGCTCTATAAATATAAGAGGTGGGACTAGGGGGCGCACTTATCCACCACACTGCAACCCTAGCCGCCACTTCCTCTCGGCCTGAGCTCGAGATCCTTGCCACGCGCGCGGTGCTAGCACAACAGTGCACGGCATTCTTCCCCCGTACATGTGGACTCCGGGAAGCGCCGCTGTTGTGCTGATCGGCTACGGCGATGCGAGGCTGCTGCTGGCATGAGGATGTGGAGATCGGTTCGTGGGACGAAATCAACTACTTCATCCATAACAATGCGCGACTACGTTGAACCGGTTCTGTTCCAACTCTTCTTCCGCTACGTTGTGTGTCTAGTGGTACCGTGACTTCTTTATTGATAAATTTCCTGAGTGATGCGCTGGACCCGTTTTACTTTCGTCAACATAGCAGCTGGCAGTAACTGAACCAGAACATGGCCGTTTTTGGAAAATTCACCCAACGGTGCCACGGTCCCACAGCTATTAGAAGAGAAGGAAAAAAAATGGAACAAAAACAAAAAAAAAGTTAGCACTTGAAGACAAAAGGAAACCTAGGAGATAAGCTGACGCTGCAAACATTTGTAAACAAACGTGTATGCAGAGTGTATGACGTCAATGAAATACGGCTCCATCCGTCCGTCACTTTACAAACCGCCACTCATCGTCATGGGCCCACAGCTACGTAGGCTCTAGCTAAAACGGCAACTGCACCTTGCCCTGGCTAGATCCGGTGGACTGGAGATATTTGATACTTAGGTGCTAAACTTTAGCACACCTAAACTTTAGCAGGGTCACATCAGATATTCGGATACTAATTAGGAGGACTAAACATGAGCTACTTATAAAAATAATTGCAGAACCCATATGCTAATTCGCGAGACGAATCTATTAAGCCTAATTAATCCATCATTAGCAAATGGTTACTGTAGCACCACATTATCAAATCATGGACTAATTAAGCTTAATAAATTCGTCACGCGAATTAGACTCCATCTGTGCAATTAGTTTTATAATTAGCCTATGTTTAATACTCCTAATTAGCATCCAAACATTCGATGTGACAAGTGCTAAACTTTAGCACGGGGTATCCAAACACCCCCTAGATGTAGAACCTTGCAAGTTTTAATCTAGAGGTTCTAGAAAAACTCAAAACAATTTCGAAAAAATATAGAAAAACTCAAAACAAAGGCATACAAAGGCATGAAAAGGGTGTTATGGGCTTATGGCTCATCCGAGGTACAAATTGATGAGACATTTTCTGGAAATGAGATGAGGGAGAAATTATATAAAAAGCGACTATTTGCCTTCTTAAAAACCAACTCAATATCTTATTGATTTTCTTTTTTTTTAACAAACCGACAGGAGAGCTACCTTTATATTAAAAAGGAGAAAGCCTAGACAAACGAGTTACGAATGAAAGAAACTATACATATCTTATTGATTTTCATTTTAGGTATTCGTGGATTGGTCGCATCTTTCATTTAATTTCGAACATACGAGGATTCCACATTTATAATTGTTATTATACTAATCTCGGAGGCACATGACGTTAGTTGAGGCAGTAGAATGAAAAGAAATATCATATATGCGTTCCATTGGATTGACATCATGCATGCATGTATCTTGGAGTTATTTCTTTGCCTTTCTTAAAACCTTTGCTTCTCAGGATGGAGCTCTTCGTGGCATCATTCGGGCATCACTACCATTGCATGAGCATATTCCTTTTCACTCCTCCATCTTCTTTTTGGCCCCTTTTTTCCGTAACTTAAATTTTCCCATTATAAGGAAATATTCCCACACGTCGTATCATCAAACAAAGTGAGATGATACTTTGAAAAAAAACTCCTATGAATTTAATCTTGCCATTCTTTCTAAGAATTACCCACTAACAAATAAGTTGTACGCTCATCACATTCAATCAGTTATCTTGGCTTTCTCAACGACAAAAAAAGAAAGAAGAGTTGATTATTTTTTCAAATCACATACACGCATGCTTACTCATCCCTACGACACACAATCCTACTTTTATGAGCACTTTCAAAAGATTGAGCTGACAAATCTTCGCTCGCCGTACCTGCCTACTAACAGCAAGTGATGCTGATAGAAACACGTTCAACGTGCAGTACAGTACCTGACGCATCTCAAAAGAAGAAAGAACCAGGCGTGCGACTTCAGGGAAGAATCCCCGAAAAGACTAGAGACAGTGACCATAGCCAAAAACCATCGAAGACGTGATGTGAAAGAACTGGAAGCACGGTAGCTGGGAATCGTGACCATCGGTCAAGCACGAGCAGTGCTGCCCTGAACAGTTGTTGGAAATTCTCATCACGGAGCCATGAGAGCTGTGCTAGTTTCTTTCTCGAAGAAAAATATACAATTTTCTAGCGAGGACGGTGACCGACTTTTCTTGTTGATTTTGAGGAATATAATTTTACTATCGTTTTTCCCGGGATAGGAATATGTACCTGCTAATTTTTTAGTGAAGTGTGTAAAAAAAAATGTACCTGTTTGCAATCGGATACTGGATCCTATTGTTAGCTGGGCTGTGTTAAAAATCAGCCCACGGGAAGGGGGGGGACACAAAAGCCCACCTTGCTCTTTCCCGTGATATCTGGGCCGTTCTAAAAGATTCAGCCCACGCGGGGGCGCTTGCGCTGCGCTCTGGCGCGCTCACGGGAACGAGGCAACGAGCGATGGATGGAATCGAAGTTTAGTCCCATACCGGCCAGCAAGGGAAGAAAAGACCAAGTTATAAGCTCGGCTGCAGCCACTCTGTTGTCTCTTCGGAGACATCCGATAAAATTGGAACGATACAGAGAAGATTAGCATGGCCCCTGCGCAAGGATGACACGCACAAATCGAGAAATGGTCCAAATTTTTTTGGGATTTTGCGCGCCGGTCCCTGGGCTGGAGTTCTTCCCTCACGGATACGCCCCTGGGTGCTTGTTTTCCTTTGCAGATGCGCCCCTGGGCTATTCTTTTCCGGCCCTCGCGACTTCTGCTGTCATACATCCAGGTCCAAAATGTTTTGCACATTCACGTACCACTCCCTGGGTTCGAGTTCTCCCTTGCAAGCATGCCCTCATTGCTTCTTTCTGGGCCACTTTCATGTCTTCCCTTGCTCAGAAATGTTCTCATGAAGCTGTGGTCCTCTGAACTCCCTATAGCCTCACTCGTTTTTTCTTGGTTCTTGCTGTGTGCTTGTTCTTCAACTAGTTCCAATGAAATATCCATTCATGCAAAGAATTCTATGACAGGGATATTTTTCCTTCCAATTTTGCTACGTCATTAGTTGCTCAACTTTCTTGACATGATTCTGCTTTGTCAAACTCAATATTCTTTACATGGTTCCGATCTTGTCTATGAGAGAAATTAATAAGGAGATTTCATTTATTGGCAGAGGAAAATAAGATAAGTGGCCATATCATATACACAGACGTGCACAACTCCTTCAGATTTACAAAATTAAATTTCGCATTTTATTCGATGGATGGTGGCTATATTAAGATTCACCAGCATCCACCAAACAAATTCTCTCATAGTATACACATTCACCTGTATGCATGCAAATGTTCCAGTCAAAATTTTCACAATCTCGAGCGCCGCACACATTTCATTGGATTGAAGCTGCTATGCCGACGCGCAGCAGTATGCATGTGCCTCGAAGCAGAAGGCTTGAGGTCCCAGCCTTCTACGTTTTTTGGAACGCATACATCATACATCACCTGCCCCAGCACCCCATGCAGGCTCAAGCTCTCCACACTTGGCATGTTGAACAGCTCTGGCTTCGGTCCCTCACTGCTTTCATGGTACTCCATGGAGCTTGGTAGGAAGAACTGATCCATTGGATCGATCGGTGCTCGTCTTAGCCTGTTGTTAGAGCTTGCAGCAGTTCTGCGCTGATCGGAGATGGACGGAGGCATGTCGCTGTGCTCACTTGTGCCCACCTCATATCCGTTAAGTTGTCTTCTGCTCATGTAAAGCGCCGATGCTTTCATGAGTAGCTCAGTCACCGCAGTTCGGTATTCCTCAGGGTGATACTTGTAGTGGCCTGCATAAATAGCAATAGAGGAAAAGAGATAATAAGAAGAAATCATAAAAGTGTTATACTCATCAGTTTCACATGGCTTGAGACATTGTGCATCCACATCTTTTAGGTTAGGCATAAAGCACACCCTATAAAATCTTTTGCATGTAGAACATCTGAACAGAGTCACGCGTGATGAAAATTTTCAGATAACTGAATTGGTGAAGCTACCAGTATTAACTATTGCAAGGGGCAGGTCTTATTTTATGATATGGGTCATAAATTAGTTAATGAGACATTTTTTATGTGTTGGTGACTTGACATTCTGTAAACCTACAAAGGACCTGAATTACTAGATATTAGTGGATTTACAGAACACCATGCACAAAATTCTTTACAAATCGGTCTTGAGAAATTCCTAAGAAAGTACAGCAGCATATCCAGGAGTTCTTAATGTTCATCTCCAGTGAGGGGATTGGCATAAAGAAATGGGGAAGTCTAGCTTTGAGTAATCAGTTAAAATTCTGCACGCAAGATCAGATGTTTATCCAAACCGTATCTTGACATCTGGATAGATGGAAACAAGCTCCAAGCAACATGCGCAATTCATGATGGCTTTACCTATGACCTTTTAGTTCACAATAAGATGGGGAGTATTTTTTATTTCTCCAAATAAACTTTGTTTTCTTTTTGTTTCTGTAAAAGATTTCCCCATTGAAACTAGAACACAGCTGCTTATCAGTTAGCAAAAGAACCAATTCTGGCAAGGTGTACAAGCACCTTTACACCAGACATGTTTCCACCTTCTAAAAAGAAAACATTTTGCTCTAGGGATAGTTATAAATGAGAAGTGTGATTGCAGGTTGACTTATATTAGGCTAGGCGAATGTTCAACGTAAAGTTTCAGAAAACCATCATGATCTGGCCGCTTGCTGAGTGCAGACTCAAAATCCTTCTGGTAAATTAACTAGCAGCCTCCAAGTATTGAATATGATCAATGGGGCTATTAGCGGCAGTAAGCACCCTGGGACTAATACAATGTATGCTAAAAGTTCCAATTGCGATTTTCCATTGAGAGCTTGGAGCTCTACCGATACAGTACTACTAGAGTAGTCCTGCATTCGGGAACTAGTTCCATCATGCCATCGTGATGCATTCTCCTCTCATCACATCACAATTTACATAAAATCATTAGCATTCTATAGATTGTTGTCAGTACCTAAAACAACTGAATAGCTCTTGACCTCTTGTCATGTTAGAAAACCAAGATAAATAATCAATAACAAGTTTAGTCTTTGCATTTCTTTTTATAACCTAGAGGCATGTTAAGTGAGGTAAACGGCAGTTAATGGGGACGATGTTCAGAAAAAAAAAGGATAAAAAGGTTGTCAAAAACTCTAACTAGGAAGTCATAACAATTAAAATGGCTAGGTACAGAAATGGAGTAAAGATCAACAACTCCCTGGTTAATACTGCTACT
The DNA here is from genome assembly GCF_000263155.2 of Setaria italica. Classification (NCBI taxonomy): domain Eukaryota; kingdom Viridiplantae; phylum Streptophyta; class Magnoliopsida; order Poales; family Poaceae; genus Setaria; species Setaria italica. Next base: position 34,044,920 of record NC_028457.1, on the reverse strand, counting down.
TCAACTAGGTTAAACTACCTAGTATCAATTTTAGTTAACTTAATATAGTATTAAGTAGACTGCAGACAGAAAGAGGAAGAAGAACATACCTACATGAGGAGAACTGTGCCATTTAACTAGGTTCACATCACCACCAAGCTCCAGCAGACGCTTGGCAAAATTTTCAACAACCGAATATGGAGCAAGTTGATCATCCTCTGAACAGAGTATCAGTATTGGCCCAACATTCTGCATGTACCACGGTCTAAGATTACAGATATTCACAAGAAAATTCATCTAAAATCAGGCTTCTAATCAATGTGGTCAATAGAGGGGCATACCACAGATGAGTATAGTGTTTCCCAATAATCTTTACGTTGTTCTTCAAATTTGTTTATGAATAGGGCGTCGAGACCTGAGGCAACACCCTTAGCCATCCATGACAAGACACGAGGAGGTTCAGACATCTTCAGGACACTTGGGTCAAGGAGAAAGCGAGTGCCTAAATCACTGACAAAATCCACAGGACTTGAGTCGTACATTTGCCCGCACAGACAATCCCGTACAAGCTGATACTCATCCTGTAGAAACCAAAAGCACACGAAGCTTTCTTCAAAACGAGTAAATTCAAACCAGAATACCCAAATCTACGTGTCTACAGCTTATTTGATTTACCGAACAAAGCTTCAGCTAGCATTTCAGCAATGAGTAAGAGAGGAGGGCAATAAGTAAGAGTCATACCAGACTTAGTTGCCCTTTACATCTTCGCTCTATCAGCTGTCAGTGAACAATTAAAGCTTTAGCCTAGAGATTCCAAACCAGCTTTAACCTAGAGGTAACTGCTTCAGCAAAATGGTGCAAAATTCCATATATTACCTGAAGAACCTTGTACGTACAACCCTTTGGCCCTCCTGAAAACGATGCGAACGCAACAGGTACAGGTCTAATCTTCAGCTCCTTGGTTTTCAAAGAGCAATATAGCAACAGGTGCCCGATTGCAACAACCAATTAGATGCGCCTAAACATACACAACCACAAAAAATTGTACCAAACCCGGTTGAAATTGCAGTGCAGTGAGGTAATAAACGTACCTTGACAAGCTCCCCAAGCACCCTGTCGGCAAGCATAGCAGCCTTCTCGGGGAAAAACCTGCTTAAGCAAAGCGTAAGTGTTAAACAACAGAACAATCGATTACTTTGTACGGAGTATCGAGACAGGGCACTAAAAATAGGAAGCTAATGACCCAACAGGGTCCATGTGTCATCACAGCATTTCTAAGCTCATCCAACCTAGCTATATGAAATTCTGCACAACCAAGATTGGTAACCGCAAAGGCAAACGCATCTCATGTCTAGCATCAGTTGCGTCTGCGTGTCCCCAAATACCGCAAACGACTCAACTGCAACGCACAAGAAACTGAAGCCTCCTCCCCTGAATCCCCCCAGACCTCCGGCAAATCCAAGAACGCCTAGACATAGGAGCAAACTAAAAACCGCATCTTTCTCGCACTACCGCATCGAATCGGACCATCCTCTGAGGACCACATTTTTTTTCGCGGGGGTTCATCGGAGGCAACGGATGGGAGGAAGAGATCGCGCAGGCGGCCGTACAGGGTGGGGAAGTCGGAGTGGCAGACGAGGCACGCCCACCCGCGCGCCGCGTAGAGCTCCACGTACGCCCGCACGTGGCGCTCCTGGCTCGACAGCCACGCGAACATCACCACCACGCCGGCGGCGGCCGGGTCCGGACGCCGCCCGCCGCCCCAGTAGTGCCGCCCCCACATCCCCCTGCCCCGCGGGCTGCGGCCCTGGAAACTTGGGCGCCGCCTTGAATTGGAGGAGGAGAGGACGAAGAAGATGGCCGTGCCTGCCTGCCTGCCCGGCGTGCTGGTGCGGCGGCGCGGCGCGGCGCGGGGTTATCTTTCGGGGTGGAAGTGCCGTGGGAGCGTGCTGGTGGTGGAAATGCTACGGAGCACCGAGGAGTTGACACGCTGGTGTGGTGGATGATGGAAAAAATTGATGGAAAAACGCACCATTTTCTGTCCTGGAAAAGGAAAATGCTGATGTTTTGATGTGTACTTGCAAGTTGCATTCATCGATTTTCAAAAACCTGATCAAGGCCATTTGTTTGAATTTGTTGCTAGATTCGATTTGGAGGTAGGATCAAATGCATACTACGTGAAGCTTGGTTTCAATGCGAATCTTTCCGTTATACCGTCGTGAAACTTGTACGTAGGTGCGAGAAATTTCAACATTGTTCCATTTTTTTTTTCTCGGAGATTATTGGTCAAACGCGTACACCGGTAACTTAGTACGTGGATGAACTCGAGAGATAAAAAAAACCATTCAAGGGCAAAGATTAACGCAAGTGAGGAGGTGTTTGATACGAGGTACTAAACTTTAGGAGGATCATATCGGATGTTCGGACGTTAATTAGGAGGACTAAACATGAGCTAATTATAAAACTAACTGCAGAACTCTATACTAATTCACGAGATGAATCTATTAAGCATAATTAATCCATCATTAGCAAATGGTTACTGTAGCACCACATTGTTAAATCATGGGCTAATTAGACTTAATAGATTCGTCTCGCGAATTAGACTCTATCTGTGCAATTAGTTTTGTAATTAGACTATATTTAATACTCCTAATTAGTATCAAACATCCGATGTGATAGGTACTAAAGTTTATGAGTGCGTTGCCAAACAGGATCTGAGTCTAGCATATTCTACGCGCCGTTCCCTTGGAAGTAGAGAGCACGTTGAAGTCGATCTCTTGCAAGCTGACGTGGCGCTGGCCCTTCTGTTCTTGCACGGCAGCAGGCCAGCGACAGCAACGATAAGTATGATGCAAGCCACTCTATTATTATACCGTATGTGTATACGACCAAAGCACATGCCTTTTGCGACGTTTACGTTGCTCCTGTTAGCTGCTCAAATGACTTGAGATTGGGGTGGAGACAGATCGTCAACTCGTCCTGGCCAATGGAAAACTGTGCTTTTTTTCACTTGTATGGATAAAGGCATGAATACACAAGATGTAGACAGATTCATGTTCACTATATACAAGCATATTTGAAATGGTTTCGTTCTTCAAGCTTTTGTTTTATTCAAGTTATGCAAGTTTGAATGTTTTTCGGTATAGTGGTTTATGCAAACTTGAATATTTGTTTCTTAGTATCGTGATTTCTTGTCTTCTCTCTCTCTTCTCTCGAGAGGGAGAGGTTGAGTGTTTTGTTCCGACACGCTTTAGCGGGTGTTTGATGCCCCGCAAAACTTTTAGAATATGTCACATTTGATGTTTGGATGTTTGGATATTAATTAGGAGTATTAAATATAGTCTAATTACTAATTGCACGGATGGAGTCTAATTCGCGAGACGAATCTATTAAGTCTAATTAGTTCATGATTTCACAATGTGGTGCTACAGTAACCATTTGCTAATGATGGATTAATTAGCATTAATAGATTCATCTCGCGAATTAGACTCCATCCGTGCAATTAGTTTTATAATTAGTTTATATTTAATCCGTTTAATCAGCATTCGAATATTCGATGTGACTCTGCTAAAGTTTAGCACCTCGTATCAAAAGCACTCCTTAATCTTTCGTTGACAGTGTCCTTGGTCTACTATCAATTATGGCGTACCCTGTCACGCGAATTAGCGGAAAAACTTCTATCGTTGTTTGTTGATGATGCTACCGAACGTTCGACAGCCCAGCCCAACCAGGATGTAGACCAAAACGCTCAGGGGTTCTATTGGGCTATAATCTGTGATCAAACTGGGCTCCCACTCTTTGGGCCTCGACGACAGCCAGGCTTTCTAAACTTATCTCAGGTGGGCTCCTACCTACACGCCAAGATGCGAGCCCACGAGCGGAGCAGGCCTCACAACAAGTACGAGGGTAGAGGCTCTAACAATGAGGCCCATGTTCTTGCTAAAAGTGTGTGTAATATGGAACCTGGGAGATGTTATGTCTGGCTCCTAAGGCGTCCAGAAATGTTGCATGTACCTCTCACAATATTATGAACGAATAAATAAAAATAATCATTTTGGAGGTCAAAATCTCGGAACTTTAAGAGGCATACACACATACTCAGGGGAAAGGATGATATTTTATCGTAACAACTTTGTGAGATGAGCATCGTGAAAGAGATTTTTCACCTCTTTTAATTCGGCGTAAACTGTCTTTGCAACGCTTTGATAAGAAAAGTTCTTTGAGATTTGTCTAGAAAGAAGCACACCAAAGAGAAAGAATGCACGGACAAAGCCAAGTTTAAGCTTTGAAAGACCTGAACCGTCGTCCATCCGAGGTCGAACATGAGCCATGAGTGCGTCATTTGTACTCGCACGTCCCTGAAAGTGCCTTGAAAAACATGAATAATCGACCTTGTTCGTCCTTAAAGCCTCAAAGGAGGTGATGGTATGCATCGCCTGTACTGTAATATTCCACCACGGATCCCGAGGCGCAGGGAATGAAGATGCTGCCATCCAAAGGCTAAGATGCTGCCTACTGCTAGCTGGCTTCTCCTGCTCCTGACATGGTGGCCCATGCATCTATCACGTCCCTCTGTCTCTCTCGCACAGTCACATATTCCGAATGTGCAGAGGCAATGCAGCTGCAGGTATCTCCACACGTCCCTTCCTGCATCATCATTCCTCTCACCCTCTCTCACGTGCACATCCACTGTGCAACTCCATATCTTTCTCGGGGAATCCAGCAGGGAGCCCAATGCCCAATGCCCAATGGAGAGGAAGAGGCAAAAGCGGAGGTCATGCGAATCCAATGACGAAGCAAACCATAACATGTGTTGGTTTGTATATGTCTATGTTTCTTGGGTGATGGAATATTGGAATGGAAAAGGCTAATTAGAGTAGCAAAAATGAAAAACAAAATTGAGCGAGATAGGTGACCTATCGGAAATTTCATTTCTTCAATATACTGTATGTTATGATCGACCGGTTGTTAAAAAAACCGCTCATGTGTATCCTAGAATAACGGAGATGGATTGAAACTAGCTGCATCTCTTAGGTCCCGTCTGGATCAAAGGATTTTCAAAGGAAAAGTGAAGGAAATCAAAACGGAGGAAATGAATGAGATGAGGATATTCTTATGTTAGGAAGCTGGGATTATTCTCCCTAGAATATACCATCACTTGATACTCCTCTCTCTCTCCTTGCTCCTACCAAACAAGCAAGCAACTAACCAGCTGAAGCTCCAGATCCAAAGCAATGGACACCAACCAACAACAAACCCTAGACCAATCACCAGCACCACACCTGGGGTGGTTAATTGTTAAAAAGGGCAACTTTAAGCTCTTGTTCATCTTTGCTTTTGTAGTACTCAAATGAGCTATTTGATTTGAGTGTACTACTATATTGACCAAGGGAGAAGCTAGCTAGGGGCCCCACGAGTGCACCGAATGATTAAGCACCCAGAAAAGGGCAAAGGAAGAGCATATGCATCAAGATTCCACCTCTGCTTTGTATTGTTGCTGCCTTTGGAGGGTGTTTTTCTTTTGGTTGCTGCTGCAATTATGCCCCCAACAACCAGCTGATGTGCGCCTTTTGACTTGTTTAACATGACTGTGTACGTCATATATAGCAGATGGGCCAGTTATTAGTTACCCCAAACCCATATATATTACTTGAATTTACAAGGAAAACACACTAACACTTTGCAAATTAATTTTATTACAACAAAATTAGATGTACATTTTGATTAGTTCCCTGGGCTATGCAACATCTGTTGTGAAATCTTGTGATGCGCAAAATTAAAAAAGTACGAAAAATTGGCTTTGTTAGTTTGCACTTTGCAGTTTCAAAAAGAGAATGTAAAAGGAAAGAACAGTTCATGGCGTTTAGGGCCCTTAGATTCTAGAAAGAAAGACTGGATGGAAATGGACAGGAGTGAGGTGGAATGTCATGGCAAATGTACTTTTGAGGTCATAAATGAGCTTTTGAACCTTTTGCACAATCTAAGAAAATAGCATCTTCCGCACATGAAAGCCTACAAATCCTAAGAGCATCATTGCAGTGTTGAATACGAGGTGAAAACAATTCAAAATCCTTGCAAAATTTAGAAGAGCAAAAGATCGGTGAACATTAGTAACTGATAAAGAAATTGCATCTTCAGTGCCATGTTCCTGCAAAAAAAATCTACCAATACACAGGAAAAATCTGTAAAATTATCTTTTCTGAAAAAGTAAAGATAAGATTAAGGGGCTGTTTGGATACCAGGTGCTAAACTTTAGCAGTGTCACATCGAATGTTCGTATGCTAATTAGGAAGATTAAAAATGAGCTAATTATAAACTAATTGTAGAACCCTGTGCTAATTCGCGAGACGAATCTATTAAGCCTAATTAATCCATCATTAGCAAATGGTTACTGTAGTACCACATTATCAAATCATGGACTAATTAGGCTTAATAGATTCGTCTCGCGAATTAGACTCCATCTGTGCAATTAGTTTTGTAATTAACCTATGTTTAATACTCCTAATTAGCATCCAAACATCCGATGTGACATGTGCTAAATTTTAGTGGGGTGTACCCAAACACCCCCTCAAACTGATTTTTGCACAGCAGAAGAAGGACATGCCATGCTAGATGTACGTATGCATGCGCATGTGCCTGTGTGTACGTGCATCATGTCGTCGTGCAGATGAGGCAAAGTACCCTAGAACAAATAGCACTGGACCAGCAGGCAATGCACGGCCGGCTTCAAGCCAAGGTACATTCACATGTCAGTGAGATTCTTGAATCGGAAAGGGCACACGGTTCCGTTTGGATTTTCCAGCTAACTCCAACATCTACTGTTGCTACACCTGACTAGCTAGCTTGAGAACAAAGTTAACCTTGATCTAGCTGTCTGATCGAGTAAGAATGTAAGATGCATGCTTGTAAAGAAAATTATGTGTGACCAAGAAGTCAGAAATTTGTAAATAAAGAAAATGAGTAGAATTTCACGGTGGAAACCGATCAGCATGGGGAGCTCAGAAGCTTCCTCCAATGGATCATCACCTTATCCTATACACAGACTATACGGTTGTCAGAGAGACAGTAGAACAGTGATAAACAAGTAACAACCGATGAACTGAACCAGTGGCAAACTATACCCAGACAGTAATACTAGGGAAGCAGTGACAATCTCTAAACGACATCAGTAGGAGAATCGAAGGACTAACTCCAATTTCCCAAGCTAGGATAAGCATTTGTTGCTACGATTGACAGTTTTACCCTCCATGCTGCGTCCCCTCACGTGCTCACCGGCGCCCACTCGAATCGGCCTTCCAACGGGCGGTCGAGGGCAACGTCGTAATTGTACCTGCAGAAAAGGCATGGCAGCAGCTCGCGTTAGGGAACACCCAGACCTGCAACTTTGTGCGGAATTTTGTGTATCCAACTGTGTGAGAATGAAGCGCTTACGCTTCTGCAAATCGCCGGCGCTCGGCGAGCTCCGCCGCGACGAAGAACGCCTCCATCTCGGCTTGCAGCAGCGGCGACGACGGCGACGGCGACGGCGACGGCTGGCCTGGGACGCCGCCCTTGCTCCCGTGCTCGTGTTTGGATTTCATCACCTCGTCGCCGGAGAGGGGCGTGGCCGGTCTAATTATTTGGGCAAAATTCAGTGGAAAGAAAGTAGTTAACATTTGTATCGATGCCGGCTTTTGTTCTCGTGCAGGAGTCGACAATTTTGCGCAAATCGAAACTGACTTGTTCTGTGATGTGAATGAACGCACAAAACTACACTTACGCGCTGTCTCCACGGTCGCCGTCGACGTCGCGGGCAGCGGGGTTCGCCTGCGACGACGGCAGCGGCTCCTCCTCCGGCCGGCCGCCGCTGAGCCTGAGCTCGGCGCTTGCGAGCGCCGCCCGGCCACGGTGCGGCCTCGGTTGCGAGCACTTCCGCTGCCCGGGGCTGTCGCACGCGCGCTTGGCGCCGCACCGTCGGCAGGCTGGTGCCGCTCCGCCGCGGCGGTGGCGCCTGCTGCCCGGCGGGCTGCACGACGCGGCCACCGGCACGCGGCGGCCGCTGCGCAGCGTGAGGCACGCCGCCGCGGCCTCGCCCGTCGACGGCGACGGGTTCTGCTTGCTGCTGCTGCTGCGGATCCTGACGCACTTGCCCATCGGCTGGTTCGTTGGTTGGTTTGCTGGTGTGCACTAGCTCGCTGCAGGTCTCTGTCTTTGTGTACTGTGACTGCGAGGGAGTGAGAAGGACAGTGAGCTGAGAACATATGAAGGGTCGCCACGTCACGGCAGGGTTGCGTAACGGCAACCGTGCCGAGCCGTTAGCTGGCGTCACGACGTGCGCGCGCGGTGTGGGAAGCCAGGGGTAACGGCGTCAAGTTGGGATGCTTTTTAGTTGTATTTTTCTTATTTTGTTATTTCTCGTTGGTATATTAGATCTTCTGATGTTTTAACTGGAACATGTGCCACTCTATAATCTTTGTAGTCTGATGCATTCTTGAAAAAGCATGTATAAAGCCCGAATATAATCTTCCATTATCTTAAAAAAAAAGGTGAGAAACGCAAATGGCACTTGCAAAGGTTGGGTTGGGAGTAAACTCCAACCATATACTCGCCTATTCTCTTTTGGTGGGTCTATTCACAAAATTAGATTTTTCTCTTTTGATAATTCTATTTGAGTTGTTGTCTTGTATTTGACATAGATGAATGTTCGATCCCGGTACAGAGTAACTCTTCTAGAAACATAAATAATTGGTGCATGTATATGATAACATCGATACCGAGGTGCATATATATGATAACGAGGAGTACATAATGACATGATTCATTAGATGATAAGCAAATTTATTCTCCTTAGTCATTGTGCTAAGGTCAAATAGATCTATCAAAAGACAATAGAAGGATCATAGCAATAATGCAAGGTCAGTGAAACTCACCTAGCATATCTTGAAAATGTGATTCTAAGTGCTACCCTAAAGTACTAAACTAGCCACCGGTTGGTCGTTCCACCATCCAATCTTGCTTTCCATTTTTTAATGCAAATCCAAATCATAAAATTCTCTAAAGCAATATAGGCAGTCAATTTTTTATGGAAATTATAATCTTAATAATGTGCTGGGTCCTTTGCACGACTTCGAAGCGATTACATTTTTTCAACCAAAGACCCTCCACAACACAAGGTGGCAGAGCAATTTTCAAGCATGATCGTGCAAAATGAAGTAGTATCTTCCATAGATTACGGGCCTGCTTGGTTGCAGGCGACAACCTGCCAGCTACGGTGTGGCGCGCCGAAGGTTTGGCATCGAAAATCAGCGCCACACTTCATGGCGCAAATGCTGAAGACCTGCTTTGTGTTTTCCCTGTGGCTTCCAGCTTTTGGCCAAGCAGCGACCAATTTATTGTGACATGGCTGGTTGCGGCATGCAGCCAAGCATGTCCTTCAATAGATAGCTTGTTAGGTCTTAGTTACCATCCTCGTCCATTTTCGCACGCCAAAAGTAGTTTAGCTAGATATAGGGTGGATAGAAGATTGGGAGGAGGGGAAATAAAAAGAAGATGAAAAACGGGTCGAAGTTGGTGGAGAATAAGAAGAGAACTCCCATATATTGGCTTTGCATCCCTTTTTACCAATTCCCCTTTTAAGAGGAAAAATATTGGGATGTTTGGTTTTAGGATCAGAATTACCTCTTCTATATGAGATGGTACATCATGAATTTATCCAATTAATTTGTTAGGATGACTTTATCCCTCATGCTTACACTTACATGTGCTTGTTAAGGATGAGCGATGATGATATGGATCAGCCCATTATTCCATTCAAACAAACAAACATATAATGATTGCCTCTTGTTATCTTCATCATGTAACTGTAGTTTAGAACTCGCTTTGTGAGATAGCACAACTGACAACATAACCTACAGGAGACACTGACATCACAAAAGTCTTGTCAAGCCGGATATATATATTATAATCTGCAATGTACTAAGTGCTGTTTGCTCCCTTTTATTATTATTATTTTTGCTTTGGTACACGATGCAGTTGCAGACTTGGCAACAGTAGGAGACACCAGCAGCAAACAAATGCGGGCACTCACATGCACAAAAGCCTTGGAACTCGGGACAAGTCCTAAGGAACTGATTCTGACGAGTAAACAGCGCACGATACAGTTTGCAGATCGATCATCGTCAGGCCCCGGTTTTTGTCTCTGTCCCCATCCAGGCTTATTTGATCCTAACACCATGATGGCGAGCCCCCAGTAAGAACAATCTTTACCGAGGCGCGCGAAAGCTCGCAGTACTGCCTGTTATCAGTTCATCACGGCTCACCAAGCAAATCTGATCTTCCACAGTTCACTGTTGAAGCTTCACCTTCGTCGGCCTCGCCTGCAGACATGCATGGGACCAGATGCAGGCGCGAGAGTGAGAAATCCATAGAAAGTAGCGGCAGCAATCACGGAGGAGCTAAACAAACAGCTACTCCCTCTGTTTCAAATTATAAGTTATTTCAACTTTCTTAAGAGTCGAAACATTTCAAGTTTGACCCAATTTATCAATAAATTACTGACATTCATGATATCAAATAAGTAGCATTAGTTTCTTCATTAAATATATTTTCATAGTATATCTATTTGGTGCATAAACCTATGTGATTCTCTCTATAATTTTGATCAAACATAAAATGGTTTGATTCTTCAAGAAAGTTGGAATAACAACGGAGGGAGTAGCATCAAAGTGTGGAGCTCTTACTGAGGTTAAGCGTTAAGGTGCACTCTGACTGACAGCAAATTAAAGCATATGCAGAGCAAAGCGGCGGCATCAGAATGAACTAAAGCACACACTGAATGGGTGATCATGAGGTGCCAAAGAGGCCGTTATGACTGATCAACCTGAGCGTTTGTAGAGATTATCATAAGCTTCGGGAGGCAAAAATCCTGTGTCATAGGGGAATCTAAGGTAAGCAGCACCAAAGCCTGACCGGGAAAAAGTGCATTTTGCCACTTACCTAGGTAAAGCCAGTTAGCACTGACCATCCCAAGAAAAGAATGCCATTAAGGTCTCTGCAGACTCTAATTATTAGCAGGTTAAGGGTGAAACCTAGGATGTAACAACAGGCCGGCCACTGAAGAGTAAGGGAGTGTTTGAATCTTTAGTCCGGACTAAAATTCATGTCACATCGAATATTCGGAAGCTAATTAGGGGGACTAAACATGAGCTAATTATAAAACTAATTACACAGATGGAATTAATTCCCAAAATGAATCTATTAAACCCTAATTAATTCATCATTAGCACATGTTTACTGTAGCACCATATTGTCAAATCATGGACTAATTAGGTTTAATAGATTCATCTCGCAAATTAGCCTCCATCTGTGCAATTGGTTTTGTAATTAGTCTATATTTAATACTTCTAATTAGTATCTAAATATTCCATGGGATAAGAAATTTTAGAAGCTCGTAAGGAAACAAATGGGGCTGAGTCTCGTGCATGTGCACTGATCTGACCGCTTGGTTCAGAACAAGATTCGATCAAACCCCATTGGGGCTGCTCCGCAGGCTTTCAGGACGATGTTCTTGGACGAGGTGCACCGAATCGGCATCAGCATCGGCAACCGATGCCGTCACTTCCTGGCTCCTGCAGGAGCAGTAGAAAAACTGATGGACGGACCCATGGATGGATGGGTGTGAGGCGAGTGACCCTGAGTGGGGGCAACTGCAGCTAGAAGCCTAGAAGCTAGGTGTGAGCGAGCATCATGGCGGTGAAGAACGGATTCCATTACTTTCTTGTGGGGGACGACGACTCTGCGTAGAGCGTACGAGAGAGATGGAGGAGACGCATGGGTACCTCGGAAAGGCCGAAAGTTGCCTGTCGTCGAGCGAGCTATATATTCAGCTGCGTAGTGCCATCAGCATGGAAGGAAAGTGTCTCGTGGCGGCATCCGATCCCAAAGTTCTTCTCATTAGTGCTTTTGTTTGTCTTCACCAATTTGTGCCATGCATTTCACCAAACGGGTCCATAATTGATCGGTCGTCTGGTTGCTGTGGCATGCAAGGTCTCTGCTAATAGTCTGTTAGTACTACTGAGGATCTAGGAATGATTCTGCCTGCCCTAATTTCGAGTTGATCCCTAGCAAAGAACCTTTACTGAGACACGAGAAAGCACCGCCTGTTCGTCACTGTCGTCGTCGTTGCTGTTCACCAAGCAAATCTCATCTCCTGTGTTCTTCTCAGATCGATGCTGCGGCGTCGTTTGTCTTCATCGAGTGTATTGGGACCAGCAGGTACGAGAATTCCACAGAAAGAGAGGAGCATAAAACCTGACGCAATGATGGAGGGAGCTAAATGTGGGGTGCTTCAGTGTGCCTGAGCTTGAGCTGCACTGAAAAGCATGTACATGCAGAGCAAAGCGACAGTAAACCAAAGCATCCGCGTGCACTAGTTCAGGTTTCAGAGATGCTGTTAAATTACCCTGAGCGTCAGAGGTGCCAAAGACGCTTTTGCATTGAGACTCGATTACCATAAGCTGTTGGTGAGAATTATTAGCAGCAAAAACGCTTATTCAAAACAAAAACTGCTTCTTCAGAAAAGAATTGGCAAAAGCCTGGTATCATTGGGGAATGCAATTAACTAGCACCAAAGCATGAGTGCACGCATTTTGCATTGCCTCCGAGGACCTGGCCAGTAGCATGTGGATTCAAGTACTCGCTCCTGTTTGCTTTGCTTCAATGGCTGCTCGACTATCCTCCAAAAAAAAAAGTTGCTCGACTGGCTTGAATTGGCTTTGTGGCCAGATTGCCAGAATGTTTGTCACCCAAACTTTATTTTTAGGAATAATCAGTGATGGTCAGGCCCAGTGTGCAGGACGGCCCATGATGCATGTTTATATCAATACTAGAGAGGCTGAAACACAGGCCCATCCATGATTTCCCGGCCCAAAACTACTTGCTTCTTCTTTCTTGCTTCCGGTCTCTTATATATTGGCATCAGCGTTTCTGTTTGTCCATCTTGGTAAATTTTTTTACTCGTACTTTGGAATGCATCAACTCTTAAAGTAATATCTGTTTTGGTATGACCGTTTCTACCTCAACTGACAACGTCTCAACGTTCAGAACGAACAAGTCTACGGTGCACTCCTTCCCCTCACCCCAAGGATCGGATCTCATTAAAAAAAATCTTATAATCCATGACGGTCGAATTTTATCACAAATCATCGAAAAATCGTTGTAAAATATCATCTGTGATGGTTTTTGATAACGTCATGTATTAAGCATCATAGATTAACCTGCATGACGGTTTTAGAAAATCGTCACAGATTGACGTAATCCGTGATATTTCTAAACCGTCATAGAATAGCCTGGAGCCCGTGCAACCCAACCCAGGCCTAGTATCAATGATGAAAATAAACGTCACGAACAGTTGCCACGTGGGATACTATTCGTCATAGATTGAATAACCACGTCACCCAACAATAACATGAATGATGATGTGGCAATCACTCCACAACACACTGCAATCATTACAAAGATCCAACTATGATTAAATTAATAAGACGGAGTGAAGAAAGGAAATTGAATAGCTGACACAAATTTATCTATTAGTTTATTACATTAATATATCTTAACATTACTAGTCTCGTAGGAGCACGGATTGGTGAACTAGCTTAATTTTGTTCTTATCGATACATTCTTGGCTGAAAAAACAAGTATTAGAGTTTCCTCTCTCTATAGTTTTACAACTCATTTTGTATGACACATCACAACTACAAACTATATATACATATGTAAAAAACAGGCAGTGATTCGGAAAATGAAAGGAGCATAGATAGCAATAATATAATTTTTATTTTAACAAGGATAGAGATCCTGTGCAGCGTACGATGCATGGTCTTATATGTAATTTGTTGTTTCAGTCCTTAGTTGCAAACTTCCAAATTGATCATTGGTGTATTTTAGTCAAAATCAAATTAGTGCAAAATGAGCCAACAAATTATATGCGTATCATCAGGCAATATATAGAAAGTACACAATTGGTTGATTAATAGGGCAACTCCAGATTCCTTGGTCTCCAAACTTGTTAAAATAAAAATTAAATTAGTGGCGAGTCAAACTAAATGAGCCAGTGAACTATACACACTTCATTAACCAATAGAATATACCTTGTTGCATGATCAATGGAATAACTCCATATTCCTTGACCTTTAAACTTGCATTATCAAAATAAAAATTAAATTAGTGCAGAGTACGTCATATGAGATTATGATTCCAACGGGATACTTCAATTTAAGACTTGGATTATTATTTTCTTTTATCCTTTTTACATTTCCTCAATGATTAGTTGGAATTCTCATATTCTACTTATCCCCTTTTCGTAGAAGGGCCTCAATATGATTCGTTTCTGTCTATAAGCTCCCAGAACACCATAGGAACTCGAAAAATGGAAATTCAGGTTCAGAAGAAAGGCAACCAGATGTTGTAGTGGGAATTATGATATGTGCATCATGAAGCAACGAAAAATACATAAATTACCTATGCATTCTTGACTGAAAAACAAGTATCAGAGTTTTGTCTCTGTATAGTTTTACAACTCATTTTGCGTGAGACAGCATGACTACAAACTATGTATGCATATGCAAAAAGCAGGCAGTAATTCGGAAAAAGAAAGGAGCATTGACAGCACAAACGTCCTATCAAGATTATCCTGTGCAGTGTACGATGCAAACCTCCCAATTACATAGTTTGTTGTTTCAACAAACGTCCCAATTACAAACGTCCTATCAATAAACGTCTTATAGTTTGTTGTTTCAGTCCTTAGATGCAAACCTCCCAATTGATCATTGGTGTATTTTAGTCAAAGTCAAATTAGTGCAAAATGAGCCGACAAATTATGTCTATAAGCTCCTAATGCACCATAGGAACTAGAAAAATGGTAAATTCATATTCAGAAGAAAGAAAATGAGTCTTTCAAGTTTCAACCTGCTTGCTTTAATTATTAGATAGAAAGAAAAGCAGATGTTGTAGTGGGAATTATACGTACACACATCATGAAGCAATGAAAAGTAAATAAATTACATGATGAATGGAGTAACTACAAATTCCTCAGTCTCCAAGCTCATTATAAAAAATTAAATTAGTACAGAGCCGAATTAACGCGTCATTGTTAAGCAATAAAAAGCACATAATCGCATGATTGACGGAATAACTCCGTATCCCTGGATCTCTATACTTGTTAAAATAAAAATTATATTAGTGCAGAGTCAAATAAGCCAGCAATTATATGATGCCTCATTAAGCAATAAAATGTACGTAATTGCATGACTAATAGAATAATGCTAAGTACATTGTTTGACGAACTCAGCAAGTGCAAATGTTAACTGATCCCTCTAACAGAGTTCCCAGGAAGTTTTTTCCCCTCCAAAATCAGTTCCAATGTCGCTTGCAGCCTTGCCGGCTCCCCATGCTTTATATAAACGTATCAGAGGGCACAAACTAAAACACCTTATAGGCTTACACACGGCTTACACACATCTAACCCAACGAAGAGCTGGACACCATGGTCCCCTTCATGGCGAGCGGCCTGTGGCGGCTGCCTGGCCCTGGCTCTCCTCATGGCTGCCGATCAGCAGGTTCCTCTCATGGCGAATGCTGATGCTGGCGGCATACATGCGAACGACGCAGAGCTGACTGGCTAAGTTGGTGGTAGTGTGGTACTGGTGGTTTGTGTTATCAGAGCTTTGCTGATGATGATCCTGGTGGACTGGACTCGAGGACTACCATCGTGTGTGACCAATTGAACCCTATAGCTTGCCGGAGTGCGGTGCCGTGCCGTGCCCTGCCCCGCCCCAATCCATGTTTCTTTTCCCTTGTGCGTGTATACACCCTTGTCAAAAAAATGCTTGCAACTTGTTTGCTCGACTACTGGCGTATACCTCGGAAGTCATCAGCCAGCCCATGGATGATATTTGTATCGATCGAGTTGCAAAACTGAAACACGGCCCGTCCAAGAATTTCGGCCCAAAACCACTTGCTTATTCTCACTCAGTCTCTCATGATGGCATTTGTGCTATTCTGCCCATCTATCTTGGGCCTTTGCGAGTTTTTTTACGGCACAAAATTCATATGTGCTCCTGTTTCCTTCCCGCGTTTCTTCTATTCTTTCTTCACTGCCAAGATTTTTTTTTTGTTTTTTTGTTTTTTTTGCCGTCGTTGTGTGGGTTTTGGATGGGACTGATGCAGGGTAACACGTGAGGAGTCAGGGTACGACCTCGTGTGGTACATTTTTCATTCGTTTTTTCCTTTTTTTCTGCTGCTACTTGGGATTTTTGTTCAGAGAAATACCATCCCGTATCATTCACTTTCCTTTTTCTGCATGTTTTCAGCTTGTGACGTGTCAATTTGTCACTGGCTCAATTTTTAATGAAAGCTGATTGCAAAAGTTACCCGGATGAGTGATGACAGCTAGATAGTCCTATTTTTTTACCACTCCTTTTGCCCCCCTCTCTGGACTGAAACCCTTGCCTGTCTGGCCATGCACTGCAGGTCAAAAACTCAAAATATAGGCCCATCCAGCATTCCCGGGCCCAAACGCACGTTCTGAGATTCCTCCTCTCTAAAAAAAAATGTTGTTGAATATGGCACTCTAAAACTTCCATGGTTATTCATTATTCTACTGGACTACAAGTCATATTACAAATGTCATGAACTAGTTCATGATCGATTACAACACCCGTCACGTTAAAAGCAAGCAAAACTTTTTTTTTTTATATTCACATATTTTGCCGGTTGGCAAGCAAGCAAGCAAGCAAAGCTAGTAGGAGTTGAAGTTTTTCATGCGAAGCTTGAGCTCGTCGGAGAGCTTCCTAGCGAAGCGCTCGAGAGCCTGCTCGTTGTTGCCCTCGCCGGCGACGGGCTCGTACATCCCCGTGTCGATGTTCACCCTCGCCACCGGCTTCTTGAGAAGCTCCCTTCCGATCCGGATCAACGCCTCCATGTTCTCCTTCGTCGCGATGTCCACCGATGATGTGTGTCCTACTAGTGAATCATCCTACAATCATATATCCACTGGATTAACCACAACCTTATTGTGAATGAGTTAATATAAAAAAACTTAAACTTTTGGATTGAACTGGTTACGAATATTGAACCTGGATACGGAGGTAGTTCTTCTCGCATCCGAGTGCCTCGAAGAGCACTTTGGCGTGGATGTCGACCATGTCGGCGCTGGCATGGCAGAAGATGTCGATGAGCGGGGTGAAGCCGCCGTCGTAGAGCCACCGGAGCAGGCCCCACTTGGCGCACTTGGGCGCGGTGTACATCTCCGCCTGCTTGGGCGCCCCGGTGCCGACGGAGATGATGAGGAAGTTGCCGTACTCCGCGGGCCGGAAGTCCGGGTTGTGGCGGAGCACCTCCTTGGTGAGCATGGACATGGCGACCATGGTTGGGTTGTTGGCCGCCACGCCGCCGTCGACGAGGTGGAACTCCCGGGACTTGCCGCTGGGGCCCTCGGTCCTGAAGAAGTGCGCCGGGAAGTAGGTCGGCGCCGCCGCCGTGCTGATGCAGATGTCGGAGAGGTGCGCGTTCTTGAGCGGCTCGTGCTGCGCCTCGTACGTCGAGAAGATGACCGGCTGCAGGCACTTGACGTCGAACGCCGGCACGACGACGTTGGTCACCGTGTCCGCGATCCTCACGTCGTGGGTGAGGCTCTTGATCTTGCCGTGCAGGAAGGCGCCGTCGTACTTGGGGCCCCTCATCACGCTCAGCAGGTTCGCCACCGGCTCGAGGAATCCGATCCTGCAACGACACACACATGGTGTCACACAGTTCGTCCTTTCCATTATCGCCATACTCTGGATTTTCCTCTTGCAGAAGCTGGTACTATTTGATATTTAAGTATGGTGATTCGGGACTATAGGTGGTGTGTCATGTGTGGAAAGTGAAATGTTTGGTAGTGGCAGGCATGAAATGAGGAATGTCACCAT
>NC_028457.1:34023983-34025677 GCF_000263155.2 Setaria italica | reverse complement strand
GACTTAGCTTGTATGATACTTTATTCGTTTGGTTTAGGAAAATCAAAACGAATAGTAATTGGGACAGATCTTCCCTCCCTCTCTCTATCTCATACACACGTCTTTTTTTTAATACTGTCTCTCACATCTACCGGATCATGCTTTCGAGTGCCTATTGGCAAGGTCCTGGGAATAGCCAATACCACTTGAATGGGGTCAGATCCGGATAAGAAAAATCTGCTGACACCAACAGCTTTTAGGTGAGGGGTGCTCATTGCTTGGTAATTGTCGTTGCCTTTTGCCTCTGCGACGGCGTATTTTGTCTCCAAATTAGAGGTGCCATGTGCTCAACCATTGAAGCAGGCTCCATTTAAAATATGAGGATCAGAGATCCAATGGTTGTTCAAACATGAGCTTGGTATGTGGATGTGTAAAGTGCAAATGCATGTAGTATGGAAACCACTTTCACATATTATGAAAGACCGGATTGGATCAAAAGATACCTGAGTGCCTCTTTTTCTTAGTGCTCATTAATGCTTATTTGTAAATATACAATTTTTCAAGTAGTGATTTGAATCTTGAGTTCCTGACAAGTGGAATTGTTTTCTAGCTATTCCACCACACACCAAGAGGTGGTTCCCGTGGTGCTTGGAGAGTTTGACCACCAGCTGCAATTGTTTTTTTTTACTTTATCAGCTTATATTTAAAAATTGAAGACAAAATGTTCGCAAACAAGAAGAAGACAAAATTGAAATTTGACATGGAGTGGAGCATGAGTATGGCCATGTTTGTTTCAGCTTGTGAATTTGCATTGTAGCTTTCACAATCATAAGCTTAAACAAATAATCATCTTTCATCTTGGATTATAAAAATCTACAGCCAAATTGTTACAATACAACAATTATCTGCTTTCCCTAGGCCCTGGCTTATTATGGATTGTTACAATCTGCAAGCTGCTTTTCACAACCTATACGAGCTAAAACAAACAGAACATATCAGGTCCGTGTTAACTTTAATGGAAACACCTACTTTAATTTCTTCTAAAAAACTGATACATGCCGGATCACGTGACTGTAGTTTATTTGGTAGATCAACTTTTTATATGAAAAGGAGATAGGCACAATATTGCGGCCAAACAAACTAAGCCAATTGTCCCCTAACACCACTAATTTTCTCTTGAGGAATCTTTGACACCATCATTTTCTAGAATGAAAGCTCAGGTCATGAAATCTTGGTGCGACCAAAGATGTGGACATGCAAATCCCTCCACCAGATTGTAGTTTCTATTTTGTACCAACTCATAGCATCGATGCAACGACAAAATTTCCACGTCACCACCACGTCATGCAGTATGCAGATTGTGTCATCGTGTAGAAGCTAGATTTGTATCATTTCATCCTCTCTCCATGATCTACGAATGAAGTAAACTTTCCGTATTTATTTTTGGTTCTAGTATTGGAAGAACCTTAATCTTTTTTTTTTTTCAAGATTTTTCCTCCTGGGAGGGACAACTGCAGTGCAGTGGCTGTACGGATGCAGGGAGAAAGGCTAGCAGCCCCGGGCATCAGCAGCTACTGCATCAACTTTTTACAGAAAAAGTAGACTGATTGAGTGCGGCCTGGTTTGGTTAGTTTGCTTATTTTTAAACACCCATCACATTGAATGTTTAGATATTAATTAGGAGTATCAAAAGTTCTTAGACTGTCCCTGCGCGC